>NC_042998.1:7314193-7366693 GCF_006345805.1 Octopus sinensis | reverse complement strand
AACCATCCAGATCTGGCCTCTCACACTAACCCTACAATGTCATTCTAAAAATAAACAATCACAGCATCAAAATCTCAAAACTACATGACAATGTATGATTAATTCAAAGCAATGTGAATAAATAAGTATTACATTTGACAGAGTAATCTGAGTGCCAAAAGGGTTAAAGCAGGAAGTTTGTATCTAGGATTAAGGGTAATCTAGGATTAAGGGTAATCTCAGGCAGGTTGATATCAATAGGTGTAAGCAGATGTATGTTAGCAAGTAATTTATATTTCTTGTAGTATTTTACTTATTCCTTCCATCTTTTGGAAATGATGGACTGATTTTAAATTCTGGAATTAGTGAAAATATAAAAAAAAAGCAGTTGAAATGAAGAGAAGCAAAATGTAGGTGTTATGAAGTCATATGCAAAAATTTGAAATTTTAAGTATTTTTGAACTTTCAAACTTTCACAATATATCTCTATGAAAACGTAAATTGTTAATCTGCAATACTCGATCTATAAACATGTTGTAAGCTAAAAAAAAAAATTAACTTATAAACATTTACTATGATATGCTTTTTAAGTTACTAAATATTAGTTATTCCACAGACAAGATCTTCATATTGATAAATTGATGTTTTGAGTTAAACAACATAATTTCTATAGTTATTTTGTTAATATAAACTTCATTTCTAAAAATGTTGGATAATTTTAGCTTTCTACACAACTTTTTTTTCATAATTAACTCTAACTAGAAACTTTTGATGAATTTTTTTTTTATCAAATTTAATAAAGAGAAATCGCATCTCACTGGGGACATGCTCACACACACACACACAAGTACTACCATCCTTTTACATTTACTTTCCATGCTGGCATGGGTTGGATGAGTAATTGCTGTTCCCCAAGGTGGGCCAGAGAAAATCATCTTGCTTATAAGTTTTATTTTTGTTTGTTTTCTATGGCTGAATGTTTTTCCTAAAATCAACAACTTTACAAAGTGCAGTGGGTGCATTTTCTTCATAGCACCAGTACTAGAGAAAATAGGAGTGAATGCACAATGGATAGCAAGAGGTGGTTAAATGGTGAGGCTAAATGGGGGACATCAATGCAGAATGGTCAGATGGGAAGTGTAGGTAGAGTGCATGGGGTATAGACACATCAGACCCCAATGAGGCTGATGTTGTATTCCTTTTACTGATCTTACTAATATATATACATATGCATGTATGTATGTATGCATGCAGAAAGGGTAACGGTGAATGGCTTAGTGGTTAGAGCACTGAGTTTACAATCATTAGGCTGTGTGTTGTGCTCTTGAGCAAGAGACTTTATTTTCCTGTTGCTCAGTTCACTCACCTGTAGGAATGAATTGCAACGTCATTCATGCCAAGTTGTGTCACCATTTACCTTTCCCTTGGACAACATTGGTGGCGTGGAGAGGGAAGGGTGGTATGCATAGGCAGGTGCTAGTCTTCTGCAAACAACCCAGCCAAGACTTGTGCCTCAGAGGGTAACTTTCTAGGTGCAAACCCATGGTCATTCATGACTGAAGGGGATCTTTATGTGTAGATTGTTAGAATAGGTGTACAGATTTTATATATTAAGAAAAAGGAGGTAGCCAGGATTTGGAGAGAAATTATTTGTTTAGCATTTTTGGCCCTTTCAAGGATTCATCATGAATGATGAACACCTCACTCAAGGGGGCTGTGGTGTCAATGGAGAGGATGGCAGATAGGGGAGGGCGGAAGTAGGGCTTGTAGGGCACATGCGCGGCAGGAGACAGAAGCGGTGAGGGATGACGCATGTGTGGCATCAACGAAGCAGCAGTTGCAGCTCACACGAGGAAGGGACGAGACGTATCGAGAGAGATCTGATCTTCGCTGAGTTTTTGGTAGACTAATCTTCGCCGAGGTAAGACCTGATTATATTTCCTTTCTCCTTTTTCTGTTGTCCTCTTTCATCATTCATACCACAGGGACAAAAGTGGTAAATATAGTTTTTGTCCAAATCCTGACTACTTTCTTTTTCTTATGATCGATTGACGAACAGACAGACAAACAGAGACATGTGCTTTTCTAAAACTAACATCAAAAAACAATTGCAGGCTTACTACAAGCATCTTTATACTACTTAATCCAGAGAAAAGCTGCAGCCTCTCTTGCAGACCTCAGCTTCTCTTACATCAAAATTGCAAACTATTTAGACTAAAATGACCCATATACTTAATTCCTTTCATGGGGAGCTACAAAAATAGTATTTTCTCCAGAATGTGGTACATTTCACCTCAAAGGAAAAAAATAAATGTTAGTATTCTTTGCTAATTGTTCTTATCATTATTTTTGTAAGAATTACAACTTCATTCCAACTGCCTTTTCTTTTTTGTACTCCTGTACTTTGTACTCCTGCACTTTATAAAGTATTTTGTTTCCTTATTTGAACTATAAATCAATCTTATGTTTAAAAACTTTTCATCAAGTTTTTTCATATGCTTGCTTTTATACATTTCAGGGAAAGAAGAAAATTTATAAGTTCAGGAAGGATCAGGGATATTTTAAAAAATATAATCCTAATAATAAAATTGCTATATACATAATTTTCATGAAAAAAAAAACACCCATAAAATTCTTATTTACCAAGATTAATTTCTGACCATAACTTATTCATTTTCTCAAAGGGTAATTAATAAAATATAATTTGATTTTTAAAAATTGATACTTATAGTACACTAATTTTCAAAACAAATATATTTTTCATATCTGACACTGGTATTAAATTCAAGTTTTTTTATTGCGTATGAAATAGTCTCAGGGAATTCTACTTGCTACAATATACTCAGTCAATTATTTAATTGTTGCCAGAATCTTTCCTTAAGAAAGAGAAATACTTCCAAGACTAACATTTTGCAGTGCTAACATTATTATACTGTTAATATAAAGAAAAAAGTTCATGTTCAGGTAAGTTTCTCTGAAAATATCAAATACACTAAATCATGGCTCCTACTTTTTCATCAGAATTAGAAATGCACAAATTAAAAAAAAATATTGCTTGTATGTGTGTATATATATATATATATATATATATAAATGTATCTTGTGGTGTCTTGGGAGGGATATTACGGCAATAATAACACACGCAAAAACGAAGTATATATATATATATATATATATATATATATATATATATATATATATATATACATACATACTGTAAGTAAATAATTCAAAATGTATAAAAATACATGTAAAAGTATGTGCACATATAAACATATATATATATATATATATATATATATATGTATGTATATATATATTATGTATGCATATGAACTAAACTAAGTTAGGAACAAATATGAAGTTGGAAGGTAACATAAATGAGGGGAAAATTCAAACAAAAGTAAGAGTGTGTTGAGTATCTACCAAAACTATGTAAGTAAACACCGTGGATGAAAATGACTGTTGGCATGACATTGAGACATTTAAAGCAATCTACAAAGAACTCAGACTAAACGACGTGTGTAGATTACTGATGGTTAAGAGAACAATTCTGACTACTCACAAAAGTTGTTATACTCACATAGAAATACTGACACTATAACTTACTCTCAGTAAGAAAACATACTCACTCTATATTTGTCTAAGAATTGTCCTTTCAAATGCTTACTTGAGTTCTACAAGAAATTCAAAAGAAAGCTGAGTCTGACAAAATATTAGTTTTTTTTGTTTTGATTTTTTTTTTTTTTTCATTTTTCATTTTTTCAATTCATTTTGCTTTTCTGCAAGTTTGAGAAATGACACTATCTTTTCAAAATGATTTGATACCTTCTTCTTGAAACTGGAGTTAAAAGATTTGCAATCTTTTCACAAAGAGTTGTCTTGTATTAGCTACAATATTCTTTGATATAGAAACACAGGAAACCTTGGATGTATTGAAAAAAAAAAAAAGCTCAGCTTTGAAATATTGAGGAATCTCATCAAAGAATATGATATGGGGGAAAGAAAAATTTTGGTTAAAAGACTTTTTCAGATTCAGTGAAACAACACAGTGAACACAGAGTAGAAAACACACCCACAAATGGCAATTATGAAATTAAAAATTGGTTTAGCATTGCATATTTTCATTCTTGCATTCAATTTCTGCTGATGGAAGAAATCAATTAAATATACTTATTTTAGATTTCATAAATCTTTTTCAAAAAAAAAAAAAAAAACCATAACATAAAAACACAATGTTATATCCACTATTATTTTCATCATAGCCATTATCATTATCATCATCACCATTGTAATCATCATATTTGCTATTTTTCTTTTTTTCTTTTTCATACTGGTATGCTTTGGATAAATCTGTAATATCCCACTCCTCAATTCATTTGAATCCCGTATCATCATTTTAAGCTTAATTCAAAATCCACAGGCCTTTATTTATCTATCTTCACCACTCTCTATCAGTAACTCAAATTGCTTTTATTAATTATTAAGAGACTACTAGATACTAGTCAAATCTTGCCAGTTTAGTTTTAAGACATTGGTCTATTATCTTCATTGGTTTATTTATCATGCTGTTGTATTTCAATTTACCAAATAGACAAGGTGCAAACCTATTCTATCTTTTGAATTACTTTGCTACTGCTATGCATGATTGGTATTTAACCCTTTAGCATTGAGACCAGTGCTTTTGAAACTTTTTGCAGGAGCGGAACCCCAAGGGAACATTCCACTGGCTCGAGGAACCCCTGTGCAATAATTTAATAGTTTTATGCACACATATCTGCACAGGAGAATTAAAAATTACTGCCGATTTTAGCAGTTTTGTAACTTCTTGCGGAACCCATGGACTGTACTGGCAAAACCCTAAGGTTCTGGGGAACCCTGGTTGAAAACCACTAATTCAGACTACACAGTCAAATGTACTGCTTATTTATTCACATTGTTTTGAATTAATCATGCATTATCCCGTAGCATTTAGATTTCAGTAAAGTGATTGTTAATTTCTTTTTGAGAACGAGAATGTAGAATTGGTGTGAGAGGCTGGATCTGCCTAGTTTGAACATAAAACAGGTAGAATAGTTGGGCCCGATATGGCCGGGTCAAATGCTAAAGGGTTATTCAACAACAACATGCTCCAACTTTTAACTCACCAGCATACCGCCTTCTCTCTCTCTCTCTCTCCTTTTTCTTTCTAATGTTGCTATAATGGTCCCTGTTATTCAGAGCTTGATTGTCTCATACCTTCTCTACTCAAGCAGCCCCAACTTTTTAATCTCTTATTGCTTTTGCTGCAATCAATAGCATCCCAAACCAAACCTGCACTAACCATTATTCCCAGTCTTTGATTCCAGGAACTGCCCCACCCCCACTGGATACTTCTCCTTTGTGTCCTTCTTGCAGGGTTTGACCTGTAACAGTTTAAAGAGAACATAACATCTTCAAGCTCATTCGGTCTTTGATGGCCTACAAAAGTCATGGGCACTGGCTCCCATCCTCCAGACTCAGCAAGTGAAAAAGGTAAAGGAGCACTGAATGATGCAATAGAGCTTTACTAACTCAGCAACTGTTGAGACATCACACTAGTTTATTAGTTGTCATCTGAAATACAAATAGACATCATGCTTCCTTAAAAAGATAAAGTCATGGATAAAAATGAAATGCAACAGTGTAACTTTCAAAATCTATTTACCAATAAAATTGTACAAGAGTAGCCTGGTCTTTTTTAAAGTTATGTGAGCAATCATGGCTTTTTAATTTAGGTCTTCACTAACTGCCAATTACTTATCTTTTATCTTTTACTGGTTTTAGTCTTTGGACTGCAGCCATGCTGAGGCACCGTCTTGAAGAATTCTTACTTGAATGAATCAACTCCAGAATTTTTTTCTTTAAGCTTGATACTTATTTTAATGGTGTCCTTTGCTGAACTGCTAAGTTATGAGGATGTAAACACACCATTGGTTGTCAAGCTGTGGTGGGAGACAAACACAGAAAACAAACACACACACATACAATGGGCTTCTTTCAGTTTCTGTCTACCAAATCCACCAACAAATCTTTGATCAGCCCAAGGCTATAGTAGAAGACACTTGCCAAAAGTGCCATGTAGTGGGACTGAACCTGGAACCATAGCCATGCCTGCACCTTATGTGTATTTGATGCATCTGAAGTTTTTATTTTCTGTCAGACAGCCAAATATTGTATTATATCTTTGATCAATTATTTACAGACTGTAAAGTACTGAGTCCAAACCAATTTACTTCTACCAGTAAGAAAGTTAGGAGTACATAAACAACAACCCACGTTTAAGACTCAAATTAAATTTGGGAATAATGAAAGCAAAGTAAGAATTTTCAACAAATACAATGGAAAAACCATAAAGCAGTTGTTTACAAGTGCTCTATCTTCAGAACCTTTTACATTCTTTAAAGTTCTTGAGAAGCACAATATGACAAGAAGCCTGATAACTTGATCATTGCTGAAGAATTATCTGTTGGAGAATGGCAGATAAAGTTCACAATGTAGGAGAATGTCCTAACAATGAAAATGACAAAAACAGTAAATATTATTCTATGAAATCATTAATTTCACCAGGATTGTTATCTTTACAAAAAATGTAATCACCTTCTGGTAATTTTAGAAAGTTCAGCAGTCATTTTCTGGTAAAATGATAATTCTTCCTGTTAGAATATGTCTTTGAGTAAGTTTACATTAATGAGTGCAATGTACAATTTCCTGTAAGTCATACAACCTCATGGTCTCAGCAGACAAAATGGAAAAGGCATTGCCCTGGAGGATGGCAAGGGAGATGCACTGGAACAGCCAGTCTGACTCACAGGACTCATACTTGCAAACAGCCCTCTGTGCTCCAAGAGTGGTGAACAGGGATATGGCATCATGAATCAAGAAAAAATCCCAAAGTGTGAACCTATAGAAAGTTACTTCTCAGGGTACTTTACAAGGTACTGAAAGGGAGACTATACTGAAGCTAAAGTAATGTCCACATAAAGGCCTATACATTCTAGATGGGTTTAGATTTCAGTTTTTTTTTTGTTTACTTTGTTGAGTTTTATCATGACCTGTAAAGGCCCTTCCACCTGACATTAGTAAATTCAATGCAGTTGCCATCCAGCTGGAACTTCTGTAGATTGAGAACTGCAAGGGAAAACATGGACTGGATGTGGGCATCAGAGAAATATTTATATCCATGTAGGAAGTACAAGAGATGAGAAAAACTAAGTGGCAGCAAGGCAGAAATATTGGTGGACTAATGCAGAAGTTGATACACTAGTTCACAGAAATGGAGGCAGTAACATAAATAATATAAGAGGCAGAAAGAAGATGTATAAAGCAGCAGTTATATGTACTGGTGACTTAATTTTTACTAATCTTTACAATATGGCCTTTTTAATAAATATTGGCTTCCGTGCTGGTGGCACATAAAAAGCACCATCCGAACGTGGCCGATGCCAGTGCCGCCTCGACTGGCTTCCGTGCCAGTGGCACGTTAAAAGCACCAACCAATCATGGCCAATGCCAGACTCCCCTGGTACCTGTGCCGGTGGCACGTAAAAAGCACCCACTACACTCGCGGAGTGGTTGGCGTTAGGAAGGGCATCCAGCTGTAGAAAAACTGCCAGATCAGACTGGAGCCTGGTGCAACCCCTGGCTTCCCAGACCCCGGTCGAACCGTCCAACCCGTGCTAGCACGGAAAACGGACGTTAGACGATGATGATGATGATGAGTTCATGATGCTTGGACAAGATACAGCAATATCATCCCATATATGTACGCAGTACTTATGCTGTGGGACTTTTGCTTTCTCAGGATCCAAAAACTAATCAGGGCTGGTATTTATTTTCTATCACTGGAAGAAAGTATAAAATATGGGGTGCAGTTTGGGCCAAATTACAGGTGTGTAATCGTCAGAGATTGTGGGGTTTAATTTTTATAGAAATTCTTAGTGTCATAACTGAGTAGAAAGTTTTAATATTACAGGATTGTTTCCTTGATATCTACATTAATTCTATTTAATCCAAAAGTGTTCAAGAACTAAACAGTATCTCAGATATTTATCTCCCATTTAGAGGACGTATCTATCACTTTGAAAATAAAAAAATACTCTGTGTGGTAGAAATTTGCTTCCCAGTCGAGTTCAGTTTCACTATATGACACCTTTGGCAAGTGTCTTCTGCCCTAGTTCAGAGCTGACCAAAGCCCCGACACCCACCACTGCCACCACTGTTTGATGAATGGTGTTGATTTGTTCACGTCCTTGTAACTTAGCAGTTCAGAAAATGAGTCTGATATGATGAGTGGCAGATTTTTTTTTTTTTAAATAAGTACAAAGGTTGATTTGTTCAACTAAAAACCCTTCAATGTGGTGCTCCAGCATGGCCACAGTCCAGTGACTGAAACAGGTAAAACAAAAGATTAAAGGTATTTAGAAACAGAAATATTTTTCTATTGCACAAAATCACGACCTCATTCTCAAAGAGACTATGCTACACACAAACATTAACTCCAATGGCTTTGTTATACCACTGACCAATATATTCTACAATAACATTATAAACTGATAAGCTCTTGATAACTTTTTTTATAGCAAAACCTTTACCCTTAAACCCCTAAGGGTGGATGCTACTGTAGTTTGTAGCCCCAGGAGGACACCTCCTCCAGCTGGCTATAGACATACTTCTGTGCCCTATCAGTATTTGCAAAGGGAAGCCATCCTGGTGTCCTCCTGGGGCTACAAACTACAGTAGCATCCACCCTTAGGGGTTAGCCATATTCAAATGGCAAATATACGTCACGATGTGTTGCTGCTACTGTTTATAACTCGCTCTGAGATTTATCATTCTTTACTCTTAAGCTGATCAATTTACTTACAAGACATCCTTAGCCTGTCATAAAATACAAATGAAATTTGCTCAAATACAACCCACAATCTATGAAAAAGAAAGACACACGGACAATACATTCTAGATATAGAGAGAGATGGGATGGCCTCACTGCTGGAATGACATATAATCATCAGTCTGCAGAATCAGGGCTAACAAAGGGTGAAACAACAGAAACAAAAATCTTTACAAAACTGAGAAAAGAAGTTTTGGGGACTTTGATTGGAGAATTGCAATTTCGGTAAAAACTAGTACTAGAATATGACTATTTCACTAAAAGATAATAATATGCTATAGGTATTTTGGTAAAAGGTAATACAGTAAAAGATAATGGAATATGACTATTTCAGTAAAAGATAATACCATATTTACTGGGGGCAGATTAAAATCCATAGAGACCTTAAGCATTTAAAAGATTTTGGTGCTGCCAATATGTGTAATTCAAAATATAAACATATTGTATATTATGGGCTAAGTATTAATGAGAATCTTCCACAAGGTCCAGTCCTTGTTGCAGTATGGTGACTAGTGTGCCTTGGAGCTGTGTCAGCAAAATGCAGCTTCCTAGTGGGGGCCTCTTATGTTGGACAAGTCAAAGGATAGAAGCCAGGCTAATATGAACCATCTCTTTCCACAGGTAAAAATGGGTTTGCGTAGGGCCAAAACCCCAACATAAGAAAGAGCAAAGTAACAGAAGCATCAATGACAATTCAAAAACCAACAAGACCCGAGAGAGGGAAAACACAGCCAAGATTCATGATCAGTTGAGAAAAGTCATCAATGGCCTATGTGCTAAAGGGAGGGAAAGGCTTAAGTGAGAGTTACTAAGAATAGCTTCAAAATCCAGACAGAGGGAACTTGTGGTACCTAGTTAGGCAGACACAAAAACTTTAATGTTTAGTGATTTTATTGTAAGTAGCAGAAGATCAAGACGGTTGTAAAGCAGTTAGGGGGAAAGATAAAATTTCAAAATGTTGGAGATTTAAGATCAACATTGAGAATTTCATGTCAGAAATTTGGAAAGAGGGCAATTTAGTTGTGTGACAAGTAATTTAGATAATATATCTAAGATTTGAGGGTTGATGTTTCTGATGTAGCAATGAAGTGTAGAGTAGCTAAGTTTATTAGAAAAGGAATCACAATTTAGACAAAGTATGACTATAGGATATTGAGAAAACTGTTGTAAAAGTAAAATATAATACATCCCTGTGGTTACTTACAAATCATTTCATCTCTCTCTCTCTCTCTCCCCACCCTTTTTATACTTTGAAAATGTAGCAAGGAACCTGTTGAGTTTTGAACCACAGCTCACAGAATTTCCCAGTCCAAAACCATGACCTAACGTGTGTGTGTGTGTGTCAGTGCATTCATGTGTATTTGTGTATGTAGTCTCTATAACCTTTGGATTTGGGTTTACTATAATATTATAGAAGATGAGCATTAAAAATGATGATGGCTATGATGATGAGGATGACAGCTATAAAGGTGATTATAATCATGTGCATATCCAAGCTTGAATTATTTTAAATTCACTTTTGTGTGTAAGTTTATAAATGTTGTAACAAACTTCCAGAAAAATGTCTAGATATTAACCCTTAGGAGATATAACAGGGCTGATCTATTGGCCGAAAGGTCAAAAGATGAAGAAGACTGTATTAGTTCATTGAACGTCCTACAAGAATATATGTAGTTTTATGTAAAGTAATTATTTTATCTTCTATAATTTTGAGTGAAAAATGAGTGCATGTCCTCTGTAATTCTTGTGAAAAGGGCTCTGTTCTTTGCCCTGAAACTCTAAATCAGGGTTAATAAAATAAAACATTATTGAGAGAAACAGCGGCCACTGCTTCCTAATTACAGGAATTCTCTGAGTGGCTGTGTGGTATGTAGCTTGCTTACCAACCACATGGTTCCGGGTTCAGTCCCACTGCGTGGCATCTTGGGCAAGTGTCTTCTACTATAGCCTTGAGCCAACCAATGCCTTGTGAGTGGATTTGGTAGACGGAAACTGAAAGAAGCCCGTCGTATATATGTATGTTTATATATATGTTTGTCCCCCTAGCATTGCTTGACAACCGATGCTGGTGTGTTTACATCCCCGTCACTTAGCGGTTTGGCAAAAGAGACCGATAGAATAAGTACTGGGCTTACAAAAGAACAAGTCCCGGGGTCGAGTTGCTCGACTAAAGTAGGTGCTCCAGCATGGCCGCAGTCAAATGACTGAAACAAGTAAAAGAGTAAGTCATGGAGGTATTGCACTTCTGAAAGTTTTGCTGTAATGTGGAGTTGTGTAAACAGAAAGCCTATTTTTTTATTGACTTCTATGTTATATGGAAGTCAATAAACATGAAAGGGAATGTGAAAATATGTTCTGTGTAATGAAACTCCATGTTAAAGCAAGACTATCACAAATGCAAAGCTTCCATATTGCAGGGGATGCCTGTACAGTATTGTGAGTCTTTCTTCTGTTAGTTTGCAAGTTATCTTCATTAAGTATGTGTGTGTAAGAGAGAGAGAGGGGGGAGAGGGAGTGAGTGTTTGTGTGAAGGAGGAGTGTATGAACAATTAAGGGTTATAACAGTATTTTCTAAACCTGACAAAAGATGCCCAAGCCAAGGGAAGTAACTTAAGTTTTCTAGCTGACCTGTGTCAGATGTGCTTCTATTTGCGTGAACATGTGTGTGTATATGAACACACTAAATTATGCTCATAATTACACACACACACACAGAGAAATTGTCCTTAAGTTTGTAGTTATTTGGTCAAATGTGATTTTAAAGTTTGTTTCTTTTTAACAGAGACTCACAAAATGAAAATTCCCTCTCTAGTGGCAGTGCATTGATCAAACGCACCCAGTACACTTGTTAGGTTTTTCTTTTTATACAGGCAGAGGAGTGGCTGTGTGGTAAGTAGCTTGCTTACCAACCACATGGTTCCGGGTTCAGTCCCACTGCGTGGCATCTTGGGCAAGTGTCTTCTGCTATAGCCCCGGGCCGACCAATGCCTTGTGAGTGGATTTGGTAGACGGAAACCGAAAGAAGCCTGTCGTATATATGTATGTGTGTGTATATGTTTGTGTGTCTGTGTTTGTCCCCCTAGCATTGCTTGACAACCGATGCTGGTGTGTTTACGTCCCTGTCACTTAGCGGTTCGGCAAAAGAGACCGATAGAATAAGTACTGGGCTTACAAAGAATAAGTCCCGGGGTTGATTTGCTCGACTAAAGGCGGTGCTCCAGCATGGTTGCAGTCAAAATGACTGAAACAAGTAAAAGAGTAAAAAAGTAAAGAGTAAAATGCCCTCTAAACCATATGAAAACTTTCCTTTTAATTGATGGTGATGATATATGCCTATATACCTATTTTTGCATTTGCATAAGTGACTATAAATTATCTCATTTTATATTTATAAGATCGAATGTATGTTTTGCTTACACAAAGCTTTTCATTCATGTTCATACTTGGAATATTTGAAGCATTGAGTAAACTATCTGTGTTGGCTATTAGCTACCGGGACTTTGTAGCTTTCAATAATTCTATGCTTCCCAAAGTTTGCCTACATTACACAGGCACCCTTTCTTCTCTGTGACCCTTTTAGTGTCTACTTTTCTTGTCTTTTTCTGCTTTATTTGTGCACTGAGCATGAATTCAGGCTTTCAGTGCTGCTTTCTACCTCACTACTCTTATCTGATGAGTTGAAGTGCACCTGAGCACTGTATACAATAAGCCTATTATTATTATTGAGTGAGAGAGCAGTGCATGCCATCAAAGTGACACTGGGGTAAAATATACAAAGCCCAGTATACCATCATGACTACCCGTCTGATAAGGGTACACTAGGCACATGCATCACAACCATATGTGCGCGACATGGTGATCTCATATTAAGGTAAACAGTGCATGACCTTGCAGGTGGGGCCCAGTTAGAATTTACTTCTGGTCAAGTAGCCCATCCCGCTCAAAAGGTCCCTGAATAAGGGTTGTTTAAGGATGTTGAATGAACCACCCATGTTTACAAAGGTGAATTATCCAAACCTCCATGAATTCCTTTCAACACATGGCTATGATGCTTCCCCACTACTTCTGCTTGTAATGAGAGATGCACATATTGTCAGCCACTAAGGGACATGCTCAACTGGTTAAGGTCAAACAACTGACAAGCAAATCTGTGGTTTTGAGCAGAATATTTTCTGTAGCCCATCTTTTATACCAAGACAAGATTTTTTTGTGTTTTTTTTTTGTAGGTTGCAGGTATTTAGATCTCATGTGTAACTTGGATTTTGAAACAGGGTCACAGTATCCTTGTGTGTCATAAGAAGCAGTTAAAGGGTTGGGATTGGGAAGGGCATCCAAGCATAAAACACTATCTCTCAGAAAGTCCCATCCAACCTATACCAGCATGGAAAAGAAGGAGTTAAAAACGATGACAATGATGATGATGATGATGATGGCTCAAGAATATGACTTGTTTCAGTAAGAGAAATGAGTAAATATGATTTGATAACTTTATTGTTATACTTATTAAATATTACTGATGTTAATTAACTTCATGTATGAAATGTTTAGTTAATCAACAGAGTTTAGGTGCAGATCCCTCAATTAATAATGTTATAATTTCTCATTGTCAGCTTAATGATCTTAATTATTAAAGAAACACAAATTACTTAGATTATAAATCTAAAGAAATTTCATTCCATTACTATCCTTTAGGCATTTCTTCTCTCTTGAAACAACATTAGTGGTTTGACTTTCTCTCCACGTAGATAAATTACATCATATTTGTATATATTCTTTAATTAAAAAGTGAAAATGGGTCAGTTGATAATTTACTAGAAAAAAAGAAAAAAGCAACTAATAGACTGGTGGTTAATAGCCTAACATTAGTACTGCATTGTCTCTTGTTCAAGACATTTAATTTTCAATGGCTGAGTTCACATAGCTCCAACTAGGTACCACGAGTTGTATAAGTCACCACCATAGGCGGGAGCTGTGCTATAAAATTGATGATTATTTTATTGGCTTGCAGTATTTCTTAAGATGGAAACAAAAAGCTGTCAGTAAGAGATTGGTGTTCTGTCAAGGAAACAATTTACCTCTGTATGTTCAACAGAGATAAGCACCAGCTTTACGTATCTTTGGGATTCAGAAGGAATAAGCACACACATTTTTGCATACACAAGCACTTATCACATTTAGACGCTAATGAATTACGTCAGCAATTAACAACTTTCAGAGATAGGCAAACATAATAACAACGTTAACACTTGAACCTACTTATGTTCTGTCATATAATATTCATTATAAAAATGAGTTACCTTTGGTTTTGATGAGGAGGACTCAGTTGTTTAATCACCTAAATTTCCAACTCATTGAATTAGCTTTGATTAGTTGAGCATTCTACAGACAGCTGTGCTTTAAATGTAATCCTCAGGTAAAATCAGCAGGTACCTTTGAATTATAGATAGAATCAACCCAGAAAGCTTTCCTACAGTCTCTGTCTACCCAATTTATCTCACAAAGGGTTGACTTGAGGCATAAGTAAAAAACATTTGCCCAAGATGCCAAGTAGTGAAGTTGAACCCAAGACCTCATGGTTGTAAAACAAACTTCTTAATCACTCAGCCATATCTTCGTCTACATTATGGGAACATTAGACATTATGAGCATTAATTTGATACAGTGGAGGCGCAATGGCCCAGTGGTTAGGGCAGCGGACTCGCGGTCATAGGATCGCGGTTTCGATTCCCAGACCGGGCGTTGTGAGTGTTTATTGAGCGAAAACACCTAAAGCTCCACGCGGCTCTGGCAGGGGATGGTGGTGATCCCTGCTGTACTCTTTCACCACAACTTTCTCTCACTCTTACTTCCTGTTTCTGTTGTACCTGTATTTCAAAGGGCCGGCCTTGTCACTCTCTGTGTCACGCTGAATATCCCCGAGAACTACGTTAAGGGTACACGTGTCTGTGGAGTGCTCAGCCACTTACACGTTAATTCCACAAGCAGGCTGTTCCGTTGATTCGGATCAACTGGAACCCTCGTCGTCGTAACCGATGGAGTGCTTCCAGTTTGATACAATGAAAGAACAACAGGCCCATTTATGCTTTTAATGTTTGACACCTTTTATATCATATCAAAATCTTAAGCATTAATTTAATAACAAAATATCAAGTTTTATTTTTAGGTACATTAGCACCAAATTTGTAGGACTTTAATCCAGTAAAATTTACATACATTTTGACATATGACCAAAATGCATATCTTGATGGATTGCATGCAAATTGAAGAAAGAGACATAGCAATAAAGAATAAAGCCGGTGGGATGTGTCACTCAAAGAGCAAAGGAAATCAGCTTAGATAATAACTAAGAAACAATGGAATATTTTATAAAACGGTTTAGACTATAATAATACTTTCTTACATTGGTACAATGGGACAAGGTTTAATGGAAAGGGTATAGTTAATTGAATTAACTCCTATGTATAAATGGAATTTCTTTAATAAGCAATAGTAGAATGGAAGGCAAATTTGACCTTTGGGGATCTGAGCTCAGAATTTTGAAGAACACTGTATTCTGTTGGGCACTTAGTATAGTTCCCAAATACTTCTGCCATATGATTTATCTATGCTTTATTAAGATATGGTAATTGTTAACAAAATAGGCACCAGGCCACCAATGTGTTGTCTATCATACTAAACCCAGTAATTTGTTCATTCTTATTTATGAAAGCCGGAAGAGCAAAAGAATAAATAGTCAAACTGGACAAGATTTGAAATCAGAAGATAATGAACAGTAACTTATAACCAAAAAATAAATGTCTGATGCTCTATTGATTCTATCATACACCCTCAAACTTTCATTAGTTCCTTTGCTGGAAATCATACTCAGGCTGCCTGGGTGAATCCCAAGATCAAAAGCATATAAGAATATAATAACAAAAAGTCTTCAATTCGGTAAGGAGCAATAGATATGTTACATTAGTCGCACTATCGTTTTAGATAGCAATCATTGATGTTATCGTTATGTGTTATTGTAATTGTTTTACTTACCTTGGCAAGGTGCAGTCTTCCATTGGATGCCCGGCTTGTAAGCAACATATGATTAGAGAAAAGAAAGACTTGTCGCACAACTTCTCGTTTAGAAGAAAGACCGAGCAGATTCTTTGGTTTATCTGGCAACAACTGAAGTAGAAGTCCTGGATGACAAAACATAGAGATAATTAGTTTTAAAATAATTAATATAATCATGTATAGATACACAAGTAATATATATTTCTTTACTGCCCACAAGGAGCTAAACATAGAGGGAACAAACAAGGACAGACAAAGGGATTAAGTCGATTACATCGACCCCAGTACGAAACTGGCACTTTATCGACCCCGAAAGGATGAGAGGCAAAGTCGACCTCGGCGGAATTTGAACTCAGAACACTAAGCATTTCGCCCGGCACGCTAACGTTTCTGCCAGCTTGCCGCCTGTATATAAATATACAAGTAATATAAAATAATGATTATAAAATATCCACAGGAGTGGCTGTGAGGTAAGTAGCTTGCAAACCAACCACACGGTTTCGGGTTCAGTCCCACTGCATGGCATCTTGGGCAAGTGTCTTCTGCTATAGCCCCGGGCCGACCAATGCCTTGTGAGTGGATTTGGTAGACGGAAACTGAAAGAAGCCTGTCGTATATATGTATATATATATATATGTGTGTGTGTGTGGTGTGTGTTTGTGTGTCTGTGTTTGTCCCCCTAGCATTGCTTGACAACCGATGCTGGTGTGTTTACGCCCCTGTCACTTAGCGGTTCGGCAAAAGAGACCGATAGAATAAGTACTGGGCTTACAAAAGAATAAGTTCCGGGGTAGAGTTGCTCGACTAAAGGTGGTGCTCCAGCATGGCCACAGTCAAATGACTGAAACAAGTAAAACAAAACAAACAAACTCTCTATTAGACATCTGCATTTTTACCCTTATATAAAAACAACAGTTAAAATACGAGTTATTACAACATAGTTATAATTCCATTTGTACTTGTCTAGCAAGGGATTAGATTGGGAGCTGTAGGTTAAGACTGAAGCAATTACATTGTAGAAGGAGCTATTTTAGTCAACTGGAAAACTTAAAAAGTTGCTGTGGAACTGTGTCAGTGACCTGATGCGTGATGAAAAGTTAGACATTTCAAGAAATAAATAAAAAGTTAATTTAATAGTTTTTTTTGTGTCTTTAGACGGTAGCAATAATTGTCACCTGGAGATTATTATTTAATATGCATAAGATAATTGTCAAGATATAGATGAGTGGCTGTGTGGTAAGTAGCTTGCTAACCAACCACATGGTTCCGGGTTCAGTCCCACTGCGTGGCATCTTGGGCAAGTGTCTTCTACTATAGCCCCGGGCCGACCAAAGCCTTGTGAGTGGATTTGGTAGACGGAAACTGAAAGAAGCCCGTCGTATATATGTACATATATATATATTTATGCGTGTGTATATGTTTGTGTGTCTGTGTTTGTCTCCCTAGCATTGCTTGACAACCGATGCTGGTGTGTTTACGTCCCCGTAACTTAGCGGTTCGGCAAAAGAGACCGATAGAATAAGTACTGGGCTTACAAAGGATAAGTCCCAGGGTCGATTTGCTCGACTAAAGGCGGTGCTCCAGCATGGCCGCAGTCAAATGACTGAAACAAGTAAAAGAGTAATGTATGTGAAAATGTGTGTGTATCATTTTCCTCATTGACTGTCCTACTTCCATGCTAGTGTGGGTCAGGCAGTTTGACAAGAGCTGGTAAGTTAGAGGACTGCGTTAAGTAGAGCTTGACATACACACATATATACATGTAAATACACATTATCACCAAATCAGTGAAGATGATCATTATTATTATCTAACATAAAATAAACAATTACTTTTACAAGAGCTTTTAAAAATCCTTGATTTATGCCAACCAACTGAAAAAAAAATTCTGTTAATGAAGCATTGTAGTATATATGTTCAATACACTATAACAGTGGTTTTTAACCAGGGTTCCGCGGAACCTTAGGGTTCCGCCAGTACAGTCCAGGGGTTCTGCAAGAAGTTACAAAACTGCTAAAATCGGCAGTAATTTTTAATTCTCCTGTGCAGATATGTGTGCATAAAATTATTAAATTATTGCACAGGGATTCCTCGAGCCAGTGGAATGTTTCCTTGGAGGTTCCGCTCCAGCATAAAGTTTGAAAAACACTGCACTATAATGATGCAGTGTATTCATATTGTATAAATGACAAACGTCACCCTTTTCAAGCCTAGCTAGCCTCATGGAGCCGGTTTCCCGATTTCTGTGGCATATGTGTTCCCCCACCAGTTGGACGGGACACCAGTCCATCGCAGCATTACTCAAGAAACAGGAAGAGAGAGTGAGAGAAAGTTGTGGCGAAAGAGTACAACAGGGGTCGCCACCACCCCCTGCTGGAGCCTCATGGAGCTTTTAGGTGTTTTCGCTCAATAGATACACAAAACGCCCGGTCTGGGAATTGAAACCATGATCCTCCGACCGCGAGTTCGCTGCCCTAACCACTGGGCCATTGTGCCTCTACATTTCATATTGTATATTTATATTGAAATAAAAGTATGAATTATTGGACTTTGAAAGGTAAGGAATAGAAAAGGAGTCACACACATTTATATTTGTCCAGGGTAATTTAACCCTTTAGTGTTCAAACCGGCCATATCTGGCCCAGATATTCTACATGTTTTATATTCAAACTGACCAGATCTGGCCTCTCACACCTAACCTACAATGTCATTCTAAAAATAAACAATTACATCATTGAAACCCCAAAGCTATAAGATAAAGCATGATTAATTCAGAACAATTTGAGTGAAAAAATATTACATTTAACAGAGTAGTCTGAACACTAAAGGGTTAAACCTTATATTGTGTGACAACCTGTATTTAGAATTTGCATTATGTAACTCATAATCATTTCATCTTAATGAAACATGTAAGATGATGTAACAAAAAATCTTATAAACAATCTCTCTTGTTTTGTTTTGTTTTGTGGGTGTGTGTGTGTGAGTGGGCACACACACACACACACACAATTCATCAAACTCATGGAAACATGGAAATAAAAGTGAATGAAAAAAATAAGTGTGAATTGGAAGGGTTCTAAAGTCGGTATAAAAGGTGTAGAACAAAAATAAACTGAGTCTTCTAATTTGATGTAGCATAAGAAGTTTAAACCCTTAGTATTTTATAATAATAATAATAAAATTATTGTATACAGTGCTCAGGTGCACCACAACTTGTCAGAAAGTGCGTATAAAGTATATGCAGTAATGTACAAATGTCTGGAAAGCGAACAATGCATGAGTCAGATACATGCTTGTGTGTGTATGGAGGGGAGGAAATCAGGTGTAGTGTTGGCGAATCTCAGAAAGCATGGAAGTTTTGAAGGATGCAGTGCTCCAACAACTAACAACTGATGCCGGCAGTTTGTTCCATGCTTCAGCAACTCTCAACGTGAAAAAATGTTTCCTAAAGTCATGGGAACTGTGCTGTTTTCTGACTTTGTAAATATTTAAACAAGCTACATCCAACTCGAATATTCTGCCTGGTTTATGTTCAAACTGGCCAGATCCAGCATGCCACACCTACCCTACAAGATCATTCTAAAAATACACATTTACATCATTGAAATCTTAAAGCTATGAGATAAAAGAAGCGAATCAATGTGAATAAATATGCATTACATTTGACAGAGTAATCTGAATTCTAAAGGGTTAAAACTCATTTTGTAATAATTTTAGAAAAGCAGGAATTTTATACTAAAGTTATTGTTACAATTTAACACAGTAGTTTTCAACCAGGGTTCCGCCAGTACAGTCCAGGGGTTCCGCAAGGAGTTACAAAACTGCTAAAATCAGCAGTAATTTTTAAGTCTCCTGTGCAGATATGTGTGCATAAGACTATTAAATTATTGCACAGGGGTTCCTCGAGTCAGTGGAATGTTTCCTTGGGGTTCCGCTCCAACAAAATGTTTGAAAAGCACTGATTTAACACAATGCAAAGCAGAGAGAGAGAGAGAGAGAGAGATGGGGTCAGTCACGTACCATCACTGAGGTTAAAGTGATGTCTCACCATTATTGATTAACTTAATCTATAGACTATTCCTGACCATCATGCTATAACTAGTGTCTACTTATTTCTTGGTACTACTGCAAAGAGCTATTGATCTATGATTCATTAATCAAAAATCATACACACAAGGAAGCTTCTGATGACCAGAAGCAAGTGTTTCTGATGACCAGACCGGAAAATTGTTTGGTTTTTTTTTCCTTTTTCATGGTTTGGTGAAGAGGTATTGTCAAACCAGGAGTAATTTCATCACAAGGTGATGGAAAACCTACTGTTGGTAACCATGTAATCCAGTACTACCTGCTCATGGTAGAGTAGTTGGCGACTAAACCAATCCCCCAATAGGATTATCTATGAGGAGATTGTATGAGCACCCAGCAGGATTAAAAAAACCCAAACTGCAAAAAGTGGATGAGTGCCTTAAGAGCTGGTGGTAATGGTAACTTGGAGAAGAGATAAGAAGCACCAGCATTACCAACTATCTATCTGCGGCTTTATATAGCTATGGTAAGACCTCACCTGGAATTTGCATCACCGGTCTGGAACCCCTATCTTGCCCAGGATATCAATCATCTGGAAGCCATTCAGCGACGTGCAACTAAATGAATACCCTCCATCAGGCATTTGCCATATTCTGTTTTGATTCCCAGACCGCGAGTCCGCTGTCCTAACCACTGGGCCATTGCACCTCCACTAAGGATCTTTTATCATTTTTAATTTCCTTTGTTGATATTAGTGAACACTTTTGAAGAGGCCATACTAATGTACATTTTCAATAACAGATATCTAGATCTTTGGATTTTGTCTTGTGAAAACGGAATGACATTATAAGTAGAGATGTTAGTTGGATTCATAAAGGATAGGAATTTTATTACTGGGGAGTAGTTAAACCAACTAGCATCTTGGGACTATTTTGCAAAAGAAAATTATTATTCTTGAAATAAAAGCTAAATATATTTTAACTAAATGTTCTAGCATCTTTTCATTGTTTTCAATAAATACTTTCTAATTAACCAATTATTTTTCTATTTATTTTGGGATGTCTATCCTTCTAGCATTTAAACAGGCCATATCAGGCTTCTCATACCTACCCTACAATGTCACTCAAGAAATAAATCAAAATCTTGAAGCTATGAGGTATAGCATTTGAAAGAGAGTAATCTGAATGCTAAATCAATCTTAACTAAGTTTACAATTACACATGAAAGTAATCATTGTTCAGATACAAACTAAAAATTAGTGAAAGTTCAAGTTGGAGCAATGTCATATCATAGGAAAATATATCTTAGTTTTTACAAAATATACAATTAAACATTTGCCATGCGAGTTATTGTACTTTCTGTGGATGCTGAGTGGCCAAGATGTTTACTATGCAATTTATAATGCTCTGAGTTGAATACCATTGTGCAACATTTTGGGCAAATGTATTAACATTGGCCTTGGGTCAACCCAAGTTTTATGAGTGAATTTGGGTCTACACAAACTGTATAAAAAATTATCAAAATCAATGGAAATTGCAGCTGTGATACCAGTGCCGGTGGCACATAAGCAAACCATCCGATCGTGGTCATTGCCAGCGCCGTCCCGACTGGCCTCTGTGCCAGTGGCACGTAAAAAGCACCATCCGACCATGGTCGTTTGCCAGCCCCGTCTGGCACCTGTGCCGGTGGCACGTAAAAAGCACCCACTACACTCACGGAGTGGTTGGCGTTAGGAAGGGCATCCAGCTGTAGAAACACTGCCAGATCAGACTGGAGCCTGGTGCAGCCTTCTGGCCTCCCAGACCCCAGTTGAACCGTCCAACCCATGCTAGCATGGAAAGTGGATGCTAAATGATGATGATGATGATGAATGTACCTGTAATTTAGAGTTCATAGGAACACTGGTGTCATGCTTATTCTACCTGAGAATTATGTAAAGAATATCTCAGGAATACTCAGCCACTTCGCAAGTTATTTCAATGAGTAGATTGTCCATTTGATCAAACAACTGGGTACTCAAGAGTCAAAATCAACATGAGAGTCCAGCAATGGTAACTGATTGGTATCCAGTATAAGTAGGCAAAAATAATATACTATACTTCTTAATTACAGTACTGGTATCTTTACCTTTGGACCTACAGATTTAAAAAATAATTTTTTGTAACTAAACACTTTCAAACTTCGGACTCTGGTAGAATGTGTCATATAAAACATCTTTTACTCTTAGCATTTTTGAGAAAAACTTATATTTACGAAGTTATTTCAAGTTAAAGTTGTCGTATTTCGGTAATTTCAACCAATCAATGACGTGTATTCAGTTGAATAAAATTACTGCTGTTGTTTGTCAACAACAACTATCGGTGGTGTATTTTTTATTTGTCACTGTTATTTATGACATCGTTCATGCGTTTGTACTGGTTTTAAGGTTTTAGGGTTGGTTTTAGGGTTAGGGTTTTAGGGTTGTCATAAATAACATTGACAAACGAAATATACACCACCAGAAGTTCTTGTTGACAAACAACGGCAGTAATTTTATTCAGCTGAATACACGTCATTGATTGGTTGAAATTACCAAAATACGAGAACTTTAACACGAAATAACTTCATAAACATAAACTTCTCTCAACAATAGGCGCAGGAGTGGCTGTGTGGCAAGTAGCTTGTTTACCAACCACATGGCTCCGGGTTCAGTCCCACTGTGTGGCACCTTGGGCAAGTGTCTTCTACTATAGCCTCAGGCCGACCAAAGCCTTGTGAGTGGATTTGGTAGACAGAAACTGAAAGGAGCCCGTCGTATATATGTATATATATATATATGCGTGTGTGTGTTTGTGTGTCTGTGTTTGTACCCCTAGCATTGCTTGACAACCGATGCTGGTGTGTTTATGTCCCCGTTACTTAGCAGTTCAGCAAAAGAGACCGATAGAATAAGTACTGGGCTTACAAAAGAATAAGTCCCGGGGTCGAGTTGCTCGATTAAAGGCGGTGCTCCAGCATGGCCGCAGTCAAATGACTGAAACAAGTAAAAGAGTAAAAGAGTAACGCTAAGAGTAAAAGATGTTTTATATGACACATTCTACCAGTGTCCGAAGTTTGAAAGTGTTTAGTTACAAAAAAATTATTCTTTAAATCTGTAGGTCAAAAGGTAAAGATCCCAGTACTGATTAGAACCTCTATTATGAGGGACATTAACTACATAATAACCAGACAGAAAACAGCATATACAAAACTACAATATTAAGTACTTGTTCTAATATCCTAAGATATCATTCACTGGGATATTAATTCTTTGTTATCATAGTGAGAGATTTACGGTGTCAGCTAATCTCAACCATTCCTCTCTTTTGATACTAATCTTCTTAATCATTCCTGACTAGTTCATTAATAACCATTTTTTTTTTATTTTTTTTACATACAATATTTATCCTCTATTCTTATCACATGTATGTATTGGTGTTCTGTTTTGTACTTGTCTTCAGATGTAATTAGGAATATACGCTGATGTTAAATATCATGTTTACTTAAACAAACATATGAATATTAGTAGGTCATTTGAGAGATAGCTTCTATAAATTTTTAATGAGTATCAACAGTACACGATGAGTGCTATGTTATTTCCAAAGTAAGTACATTTTAGTTTCTCCTTCTTATCGGTCATTGTAATCACCACCACCACCACCACCATCATCATCATGACCAATAATTTTCTATTTTCTTTTATTCTTTTTTTCGTTTCAGTCATTGTGACTGTGGCCTTGCTGGAGCACTGCCTTTAGTCGAGCAAATCAACCCCAGGACTTATTCTTTGTAAGCCTAGTACTTATTCTACCGTACTCTCTTGCTGAACTGCTATGTGACGGGGACGTAAACACACCAGCATCAGTTGTCAAGCAATGTTGGGTGGACAAACACAGACACACAAACATATACATACATATATATATATATATATATATATACGACGAGCTTCTTTCAGTTTCCGTCTACCAAATCCACTCACAAGGCTTTGGTCAGCCCAAGGCTATAGCAGAAGACACTTGCCCGAGGTGCCATGCTGTGGGACTGAACCCGGAACCATGTGGTTGGTTAGCAAGCTACTTACCACACAGCCACTCCTGCGCCTATATGGTTAAATTTTATGAGATGGGGACACTATTCAAGACGCAAGGAGGCTCCCTCAAATTACTGAAGTTACTGCAGTTATTGGGTATTTCAGAAGGCTGCAGTTCTAGAGAGTGTGTAGTGAGAGAAATGTTTGGTTTAAGGTTTGTTGAAATGAAATGCAGAAGGCATGAAGAGAAGAGAGATAGATGCAGAAGCCAGAACCAGTAAAAGAACAGAAGTAGTCAGTGCTGGATTAACCATTAAGCAAAATAAGCACGTGCTCAGGGCATTAAGGAAAGTGGGGCACCACAGAAATGGTAAATGGTTTCAAGTATAACAGAAATCACATTAAACTTGACAAAATAATACCTGAAGTGGTTTATGTGATCAGAAATATAATTTCACAAAAATAAACATTATTTTCCGTCTTACTCTCTTTTCTCTTTTACTCTTTTACTTGTTTCAGTCATTTGACTGCGGCCATGCTGGAGCACCGCCTTTAGCCAAGCAAATCGACCCCGGGACTTATTCTTTTGTAAGCCCAGTACTTATTCTATCGGTCTCTTTTGCCGAACCGCTAAGTGACGGGGACGTAAACACACCAGCATCTGTTGTCAAGCAATGCTAGAGGAACAAACACAGACACACAAACACACACATATATATATATACATATATACGACGGGCTTCTTTCAGTTTCCGTCTACCAAATCCACTCACAAGGCATTGGTCGGCCCGAGGCTATAGCAGAAGACACTTGCCCAAGATGCCACACAGTGGGACTGAACCCAGAACCATGTGGTTGGTAGGCAAGCTACTTACCACACAGCCACTCCTGCGCCTGTTGATTTTGTTTCATTTTGTACAGTAAAAATATATTTCATGGTTTATTATCGTTTATATCTTGAATTGCATATGGCAGTACCAAAATCTTTTAAATGCTTAGGGTTTCTATGGGTCTTAATCCATCCCTAAAAGCAGTACATATGTAAGTGGTTATAAAATATAAGCCTATGAATTTTTACCAGCCTGTCAGTCATGTGAGGGCATTCGATTAAATACTTCATGTGCATTTGTACTGCTTTCTATACTCTGAGTTTGCAGAGTTTAACTTTGCTTTTCATCCTTTAAAAGTCTACTAACAAAGTCGGGACTGGACTGACAGAATTTTTAGAACACCAATCAGGATGCCTGGTGTTAACTATTCCAGCTCTATGTATTTTGAATTCAAAATTCCACCTAAACCACTCTCTTTTACTCTTTTACTTGTTTCAGTCGTTTGACTGCGGCCATGCTGGAGCACCGCCTTTAATCGAGCAAATCGACCCCGGGAC
This sequence comes from Octopus sinensis, assembly GCF_006345805.1. Lineage (NCBI taxonomy): Eukaryota > Metazoa > Mollusca > Cephalopoda > Octopoda > Octopodidae > Octopus > Octopus sinensis. The sequence continues at coordinate 7,341,289 of NC_042998.1, read as the reverse complement.
TTATTCTTTGTAAGCCCAGTACTTATTCTATCAGTTTCATTTTGCCAAGCCGCTAAGTGACGGGGACATAAACACACCAGCATCGCTTGTCAAGCAATGCTAGGGGCACAAACACAGACACACAAACACATACATATATATATATATGTATATACACGACAGGCTTCTTTCAGTTTCCGTCTACCAAATCCACTCACAAGGCATTGGTCGGCCCGGGGCTATAGCAGAAGACACTTGCCCAAGATGCCACGCAGTGGGACTGAACCTGGAACCATGTGGTTGGTTAGCAAGCTACTTACCACACAGCCACTCCTGTGCCTTTAGCTGAATCTCCCTGGGAACTACATTAAGGGTACGCATGTCTGTGGACTGCTCAGCCACCTGCACATCAATTTCATGACAGGTTGTTCCAATGATCCGATCAACTGGAAACCTCTTCGTTGTAACCGATTCAATTTTTAAAAAAATTTCTGAGATGCGGAATTTATATGATGTAATAGTTGGACTGATGTCTTCATCTTGATTGTTGCTTTCACAACATTTCAGAGAGAGAGAGGGGGTGAGGACAGAAACAGAGTGAAGAGTGAGAGCTTTGTCTATACAGAATCATATGGAGCAGTCTGTACAGAGTAACAATAGTAAATTCATTGACAATCTAAAGTGTTAGAAATCTTTGCATATAGCAAAGCAGGTTAGGTTCCAAAGAAAAGCCATACTGGTCAACATTAAGTTATTGGAAGCACTCCGTCGGTTACGACACCGAGGGTTCCGGTTGATCCGAATCAACAGAACAGCCTGCTCGTGAAATTAACATGTAAGTGGCTGAGCACTCCACAGACACGTGTACCCTTAACGTAGTTCTCGGGGATATTCAGCGTGACACAGAGAGTGACAAGGCCGGCCCTTTGAAATACAGGTACAACAGAAACAGGAAGTAAGAGTGAGAGAAAGTTGTGGTGAAAGAGTACAGCAGGAATCACCACCATTCCCTGCCGGAGACTCGTGGAGCTTTTTTTAGGTGTTTTCGCTCAATAAACACTCACAACGCCCGGTCTGGGAATCGAAACCGCGATCCTATGACCGCGAGTCCGCTGCCCTAACCACTGGGCCATTGCGCCTCCACTTAACATTAAGTAGGCAAAGGGACTCAAAGTATTATCAAAACAAATTTTCTTTATGTGTCACTCAATCATTTTGAAGTGTTAACTGACAGAATCCTAACGGGACAACCTGTGGCCTGCAGAACTTTCTGAATGGCAGAGGCCTAATAAAACATTAAACTGGAACTCTGTCAGTTACAACGAAGAGGTTTCCAGTTGATCCGGTCATTGGAACAACCTGTCATGAAATTGCTGTGCAGGTGGCTGAGCACTCCACAGAAACGTGTACCCTTAATGTAGTTCCCAGGGAGATTCAGTGTGACACAGAATGTGACAAGGCTGGCCCTTTCAATTACAGGTATTACTCATTTTTGCCAGCTGAGTGGACTGGTGCAATGTGAAATAAAGTGTCTTGCTCAAGGACACAACACATCACCAGGAATCGAACTCGCAACCTTATGATCATGAGCTGACTATCCTAGCCACTAAGCCAACGTGCCTTCACTAATGAGATATTATCCTGAATATTTTTAGTAGTGCAACCCACCTTATGATGATCCATGTCTCATGCAGGCTCTCTTCTCAAGAGAAGCTGCCCCTGTCTGCATTATTGGAAAGAATACCTCACAATATTTGTTCTGAGTCTCTATGTGCTGAGTTCAAATGTAGTGACCATCACTTAAAGGAGGAGGGAAGTTATGGAAAAGACCCAGGAAGACATGGGACAAAATACTGAAAGCTGTTCTCAAAACACTGAGCTTTACAAAAGTGATGACAGAGGACTGAGATATGTGGCATGATGCTGTACCCAGGAAGACCTGCCCACCACAATAAAATCGAGACCCTAAAAGCAAGGTGCCACGTAAAAATATTTGATGTGGGTGCTGGTGCCATGTAAAAAGCATCCAGTACACTTTACCTATTTCTTTACTACCCACAAGGGGCCAAACACAGAGAAGACAAACAAGGACAGGCAAATGGATTAAGTCGATTATATCAACCCCAATGTGTAACTGGTACTTATTTAATCGACCCCGAAAGGATGAAAGGCAAAGTCAACCTCGGCGGAATTTGAACTCAGAACGTAAAGATGGACAAAATACTGCTAAGCTTTTCGAATCTGCCAGCTCGCTGCCTCCAGTACACTTTACCTTTCATCCATTTGGGTAGGGCTGATAAAAACAGCACCAATCAAAGGCAGTGAATTGGTGGAAGTGTGAGAATAGGATGCCTTGTGAACTTCATCCTCGTTGTTTGTGTTCTGAGTTTAAATCTTGCCATGGCTTTCGTGGGTGATAGACTTAATCCATCACCTGGGTTAACACCATCATTCGGCACCCTGGATGTCTTTAGTGAACTCCATTCTGTTGCATGCATTTAGACCAGGTTTCCAGTTTCAGGATAACTCTCTCCCTCCCTCCCAACAATCTCAGAAGCCCTGTAAAGGATCGGGAACACTGCTTAGGTACAGGCGTGGCTGTGCACCAAGAAGCTTGCTTCCCAAGCTCATGGTTTTTGGCCCAGTCCTACTGTGTGGCATATTGGGCAAGTTTTTCTATAATAGCCTCAAGCTGACCAAAGCTTTGTGAGTGGATTCGGAAAGAAGAAACAGAGGATAGAAGCCTGTTGTGTGGGTGTGTGGGTGTATACACACATATATATGATTGTGTTTATACTCCACTTGAGAGTGTTTGTTGGTTTGTTTGTGTCCTCATAATTTAGCAATTTGGCAAAAGAGACCGATAGACTAAGTACTAGTCTTGGGGTCAAGGCAGTGCCTCAGAATGGCCAGAATTCAATGACTGAAATGAGTGAAAGATAAATATAAGTTTCCTTTAAGACAGTATGTGCACATGATGCTAAGTTCGACAGACAGGGTCAATAAATGGCTTTGCTTTATGTGTTCACTATTCTCACAAAATACATTTGAATCTTCTTATTCCAACCCATATTTTGTTATTTGTTGTTTCTTTTAATTATTTTGTGGGTTTTTTTTTTTCTCATTAAGAAGACAAACAGGATAATCTGTTGCCTAAACAATCTTCATAACAACACTTAGTCTCAACATATGCTGAATAGCTGCGTTATAGCATTATTATCCGATAATGCTGAGATTATAATTATTATTATTATTATTATTATAATTATAATTATTATTATTATTATAATTATAATTATTATAATTATTATTATATTATTATTATTATTATTATTATAATTATTATTATATTATTATTATAATTATTATTATTATTATTATTATTATTATAATAATTATTATTATTATTATTATTATTATTAATTTTTTTTTTTATATATATATAGTTGCATAAAGAAGTGCCAATCATTGAAGTGGAGGGAGGTTGTGGAAGAGGAACACCCAGGAAGATGTGGGATGGAGTACTGAAGGCTGGTCTCAAAGCGCTGAGCCTTACAAAGGAGATGACAGAGGTGACAGAGGACCAAAAAGATTCATCCACCACAACAGAATTGAGATCCTAAAATCCAATCATTGGATTGGGTGTTGAGCCACATAAAAAGCAATGGAGCTGGTTCCACATAGAAAGCACTCAGTACATAGGCGCAGGAGTGGCTGTGTGGTAAGTAGCTTGCTTACCAACCACATGGTTCTGGGTTCAGTCCCACTGCGTGGCATCTTGGGCAAGTGTCTTCTGCTATAGCCCCGGGCCGACCAATGCCTTGTGAGTGGATTTGGTAGACGGAAACTGAAAGAAGCCCGTCGTATATATGTGTATATATATATATATATATATGTGTGTGTGTGTGTGTGTGTGTGTGTGTTTGTGTGTCTGTGTTTGTCCCCCTAGCATTGCTTGACAACCAATGCTGGTGTGTTTACGTCTCCGTCACTTAGCGGTTCGGCAAAAGAGTCCGATAGAATAAGTACTGGGCTTACAAAGAATAAGTCCCGGGGTCGATTTGCTCGACTAAAGGCAGTGCTCCAGCATGGCCGCAGCCAAATGACTGAAACAAGTAAAAGAGTAAAGAGAGTACAGTCGGTGAAGTGGTTGGCATTAGGAATGGCATCCAACCATAGAAAACAAGCCAAGACAGACTACAGAACTTGGTGTGGTCTGTGGCCTTGCTAACATGGAAAATATTAAATGATGATGATGATGATATACATACACTGTATATGCTAGTGTTTAAGATGCACTTTTTCTTTTTATCCATAAACGTTATAAAAAAATTGCTTAAGGACCTAGTGTGAGCATTTTATGAATGGGATACCAAGTGCTGAATGTATGACGAAATGTATTAAGATTTCCTGTTTTCCATAAGAAATTAGTGATGTGTCTTATATTCATGGGTGTGTTTTACACACTGGCATATATGGTGTACACACACACACATACATACATATTTCTTTACTACCCACAAGGGGCTAAATACAGAGGGGACAAACAAGGACAGACAAACCGATTAAGTCGATTATATCGACCCCAGTGCGTAACTGGTACTTAATTTATCAACCCTGAAAAGATGAAAGGCAAAGTCGACCTCGGCGGAATTTGAACCCAGAATGTAACGGCAGACGAAATATGGCTACGCATTTCGCCCGGCGTGCTAACATTTCTGCCAGCTCACTGCATACATATATGCATGCAAGATAACGATTGTGTTTCTTGTCTAAAAATATGTGTTACCTTCTGTGAAGTGATTTTAGAATAGTTTAAAATAGTTATAAACCTTTAATGGTATAAAAGGAAGTAAGTAATAAATGTTTGGTAGCTGAATCGGTAAAAATATTTAGAATCTAATATATGGGGGTTAATTTATTTTTGTTTACCTCAATTATTTAATCATTTTTATACTGTAAATGAAAACTGCCTATACATGAGTATATATATGTATATCATCATTATCATCATCATTTAACCTCTGTCTTCCATTCTGACTTGGAGTGGACAGTTTGACCAGATCTGGTATGGCCAGGTGTGCACCAGTGGAGGCACATGGCCTAGTGGTTAGAGCAGCTGATTCATGGTTGAGGGATCGCAGGTTCAAATCTCAGACCAGGCAATATGTGTGTTTATGAGCGAAACACCTAATATAAGTGAAATTGTACTTCAGAAATACATTACAAAAACTAATTTTCTTCAAGATGCTGTAGTAACCTGAGGATCTGCAAGCAATAACCAAAAAGTGATATGACATTGATAGATGTATATCCATTAGGAAGTTTGTGTATGAGATTTCTAAACAGAGAAACTAAGCTTTTAAGTATATTTGAACAAAAAAAAAAAATCACTCTCAACCATGTGGTCCTGGGTTCATTCCCTCTGTGCAGCACCTTGCGCAAAGATTTTCTGCTATAGTTCAGACCAACCAAAGCTTTGTGAGTGGATTTGGTAGACAGAAACTGAAACTATAGGGCGATGAGCTGGCAGAAGTGTTAACACGCTGGGCAAAATGCTTAGTGGTATTTCGACTGCCACTATGTTCTGAGTTCAAATTTCACTGAACCCGACTTTGCCTTTCATCCTTTCGGGATCAATTAAATAAGTACTAGTTACGAACTGGGGTCAATATAATCGACTTAATCCGTTTGTCTGTCCTTGTTTGTCCCCTCTGTGTGTAGCCCCTTGTGGGTAGTAAAGAAATAAGAAACTGGAACTATAAGCTTATCTTATATATATATATATGCATGTATACATCTATGTTTGTGTGTTTGTGATTGTCCCCCACCACCAAATGACAACCAGTGTTGGTTTCCTTATACTCCATCCCCCACGACTAAGCAGTTTGGCTAAAGAGACTGACAGAATAAGTATCAGGTGCAAGGGTGGCTGTGTGGAAAGTAGCTTGCTTACCAACCAGATGGTTCCAGGTTCAGTCCCACTGCGTGGCACTTTGGGCAAGTGTCTTCTACTAGAGCCTCGGGCCGACCAAAGCCTTGTGAGTGGATTTGGTAGACGGAAACTGAAAGAAGCCCGTCATATATATGTATATATATATATATGTATGTGTGTGTTTGTGTGTCTATGTTTGTCCCCCTAGCATTGCTTGACAACCAATGCTGGTGTGTTTACATCCCCGTCACTTAGCGGTTCGGCAAAAAAGACCGATAGAATAAGTACCAGGCTTACAAAGAATAAGTCCTGGGGTTGATTTGCTCGACTAAAGGCGGTGCTCCAGCATGGCCGCAGTCATATGACTGAAACAAGTAAAAGAGGGAAAAGAGAGAGTAAAAGAGATCAGACTTATAAACGGATAAAGTACTGGAGTCAATTTGTTCAACTAAACATGTCAAGGCATTGCCCCAGCATAATCACAGCCCAGTGACTGAAAACAAGGAAAAGATATATTTGGCATCATCCAGTCCTGGTTTACCCAGCAGCAGCAAAAGGAAAATAGAATGTTTCAAAATAAAATTAAATGCTCCCACATATTAACATACATAGCTTCGGGGGGAACAAACTATCATTGAAGCTGGTGAAACCACTGACTTAATATGTATTTAACATTCTCTTTGTGAAACAGAGTGGAAAATAATAGCAGCTATGAGAACTAAAGAAACAGACAAAGCCCGTTGAGAAATGATAACAGTAGGCGCAGGAGTGGCTGTGTGGTAAGTAGCTTGCTTACCAACCACATGGTTCCGGGTTCAGTCCCACTGCGTGGCATCTTGGGCAAGTGTCTTCTGCTATAGCCTCGGGCCGACCAAAGCCTTGTGAGTGGATTTGGTAGACAGAAACTGAAAGAAGCCCGTCGTATATATGTGAATATATATATATATATATGTGTGTGTGTGTGTGTGTGTATATGTTTGTGTGTCTGTGTTAGTTCCCTCCCCCCAACATCACTTGACAACCAATGCTGGTGTGTTTACGTATATATGTATATATATATATATATATATATATATATATATATATGTATGTGTGTGTATATGTTTGTGTGTCTGTGTTTGTCCCCCTAGCATTGCTTGACAACCGATGCTGGTGTGTTTACGTCCCCGTCACTTAGCGGTTCAGCAAAAGAGACCGATAGAATAAGTACTAGGCTTACAAAGAATAAGTTCAGGGGTCAAGTTGCTCGACTAAAGGCGGTGCTCCAGCATGGCCGCAGTCAAATGACTGAAACAAGTAAAAAGAGTAAAAAAAAAAGAGAGAGAGTACTGAGAAGATCAATGAGAGTGAAACTAGCAAATACATTAAAACAAGTAGTGACAGGTAGATCTTAATTAATCGTTTAATTAATTATCTCAATCTAAAATTGAACAAACATTAATGTAGTGCAAAATCTTTATAAGAGTTTTTAAGTGTTTTTCACTAGATTTTAGGCCCATATAAAGTCATACTGAGACATAAATACATTAATATCTATTTCTTTACTACCCACAAAGGGCTAAACACAGAGAGGACAAACAAGGACAGACAAGGGGATTTAAGTCGATTATATCGACCCCAGTGCGTAACTGGTACTTATTTAATCGACCCTGAAAGCATGAAAGGCAAAGTCGACCTCGGCGGAATTTGAACTCCAAAGTACACAAACACATGGAATACCCACAGCAAACACAAACGTAAATATGTACACACACACACATTTACATGTGAAGGCACGTGGCCTAGTGGTTAGGGCATTGCACTCGCAACGGCAAGGTCACAGTTTCAATTCCAAAACCAGCTGGGCATTTTGTGCTTGAGCCAAATACTTTCTTCACGTTGCTTCAGTTCCCTCAGCTGCAAATGGGTAACACCGCAATAGACCGATGTTCTGATCAGGGGCAATGTGGGCCTGCCTGCCTAATCAGTGGCGCGGCATCATTCAAAACCTACAACATGAAGAAGTGCATTGTGACCAGTGGTGTATAACAACACTCAACAACACCCAATAGTCTACTCAATATGGTAATAAGGTCGCATATACATATATATATATATATATATATACTCTTTACTCTCTTTTACTCTTTTACTTGTTTCAGTCATTTGACTTCGGCCATGCTGGAGCACCGCCTTTGGTCAATCAAATAGACCCCGGGACTTATTCTTTGTAAGCCCAGTACTTATTCTATCAGTCCCCTTTGCCAAACCGCTAAGTAACGGGGACATAAGCACACCAGCATCGGTTGTCAAGCAATGCTAGGGGGACAAACACAGACACACACACGCATATATACATATACATATATACGACAGGCTTCTTTCAGTTTCTGTCTACCAAATCCACTCACAAGGCTTTGGTCGGCCCGAGGCTATAGTAGAAGACACTTTCCCAAGGTGCCACGCAGTGGGACTGAACCCGGAACCGTGTGGTTCGTAAGCAAGCTACTTACCACACAGCCACTCCTAAATTATGAGCTTAGCTCAACTAAAAACAGAAAGCTAGAGTAAATTCCAAGGAATGGTACAACGACATATATTTTCTACCATGTGTAGCTGTTATATCTTTTTCCATAATTCTAAGTTACTGTGTCAAACGAAAGACGCATGTCTTCAGCAAAAACAAAAATAAAACTGCTCTGATCCACAAAAGGTGTTTCTATACAAAAGAAAAAAAAGAGAGAGAGAGGAGGAGAGGGAGAGCAAACTGTGTTGCATAGATTTTTTTAATATTTCAGTAGATTCTATATTTTAGTGAACAATCTAAGGAAATAGGTGTTTGAATATAAACACTTAAAAATTTTAATTAGTCTTGAAACATTAAGACACAAATGGATGAGATAGCAGTATACTATAAAAGAATATAAAAAGAAAGCTGTATATCTGATCAGGTATTCCTACATATGTTGGAATCACTTTCTAATCCAAATTTTTATTAGCTGCCACAGATTATGGTGGACCATTTCACAAATAAATAAATAAATGAATAAATTTGTATTTAGGCATTAAAATACCAAATATATATAAATATATATTTTTTTTTTTTCAGATGGCCAGATAACCGAAGAGATGGTGTTGTGGATTTCCACTTCGGCATCTGAAACTCAGAGTTTTATCTTGACTATTGAGTAATTGTAACATATTATTTTATAGATAAATTTCCTCTATTTACATAATATTGAGGTCTCTTTCTTTCTTTTGTTATCTTACCGTTTTTTACCAATATATATATATATATATATAAAATATTATTAGAGACAAAACAAACAAGGAAAGACTTAATCAATACATAAAATTTTAATAAATAGTGGTTTTGTCTCTAATAATATTTTATGATATTTTACTATAAAATTGGATTTAATCCTAAATCTGATTTTTTTTCCCTGTAAATTTGGATTTATTCCCTAATATTTATTATTTTATATATATATATATTATATATATATATATATATATATATATATATATTATATATATATATATAATATTTCTATAATTATGAGTTAAATGTGTGTGAGAGAGAGAGAGAGAGATATTGGGATTCAACTTGTTTCTGTTATGAAAACAGAGCAAATAGAGCGGTTTGTATCCTGATGACAGGCACCATAGAAACATAGTAATCTATCACACATGTTTGCTTAATTCGTCATCATCTCATCGGCAGCATCTGGGAGGAGGAGGAGGAGGAGAGAAAGGGTTGTAAGAGAAGATAGGCAAAATAAGAATGGCATTCGCATGAGGTTGGCGGAGGCAGATGGGGGGGGGGGAGAAAGCGAAGGAGATGGAAGTGTGATATGGATGTGTGTGTGTGTAGAGAGAGAGAAAGGAGAGAGGGAGAATGTGAAGATGGTCAACGCCAAGGAAACATATGGCAACACAGTCGTTAAATTAAGGATCTGCTTAAAGAAATAAAGTTTTGAAGGATATCAAGAAATTTGGTTTAGGAAAAAGTATATTCTATACATACATATATATTTGTGTATGTGTGTGTGTGTATAGAAAGGAAAAGGGTAAACGTTTTTATTTATCTTTCTATTTCAGAATTACAACTATTAGTGGTTTGGAGTTTGGCTGCTCTTTCTAGTGAGTCGGATGTCCCCTATTATGGCCATCCTTTATATGTTTGAATATATATTTGTGTGTGTGTGTATAGACATAGATATGAATATGTATATATATATGTGTGTGTGTGTATAGACATAGATATGTATATGTATATATATATGTGTGTGTGTGTATAGACATAGATATGTATATGTATATATATATGTGTGTGTATATATATATATGTATATATGTGTGTGTTTGTATGTGTGTGTATATATATTACATTGTGTGTGTGTATATTAATACATGTTTATATGTGTGGGTGGGGGATGATGATGTGACCCATGCACAAACACATGGGGCACATCTCTTGGAATACAATTAAAAGATTAAAAGTGTGTGTGTGTGTGTATGAGGATGTAAATAAATTAAATAACTAACATAAATACACACATGAATACAAACACACACACACACACATCTGTCAACAGAGATATTGGCTAAAAATGACATCGATTAAGATACTTGTACCAAGAATTTCATAAAAATTCAAAGGAGGTGGTGGTGGTGGTAGTAGTAGTAGTAGTAAGAAAAGAAATCTATAAATATTGGGAAAATATTACAATAAATACTGCCCACACACACCTAATAAATTCGTCTATAACCCACCTTCTCAGCATGCTAAGAATAGCAGCCGAGTATCCTTTAAAATCATTACACACATACCCTAAGGAAAGACAGCGTGGATTACACTGTGGTTCTGTATTATGAACGAAATGCCGGAATAAAAGACAAATGGAATGCCTTTGATCGTAGATCTGCCGGATCGGAGCTGACCCCCCAGAAAAGAGAAGGCTAAACAACAACATGAAGCAATAAAGAATTAGCTGGAAAATTCGTCTCGGATTTGGAAGTGGAGTGGTGGTGGTGAGGGGGGGACAGTATTTCTTATATTGATGATGATGATAATGATGATGATGATGAAGGATCTGTATATCATCATGAACATGAAATGAGGAAATAAAAGAGAACATTCAGACAAGCATAGATAGAATAATTTACATGGTGTTTACCGTATTTTCTGGCATACATGTCCTGGCTTTAAGACCAAAATCTGCAGCCCAATAATAATAATAATAATAATAATAATAATAAATATAATAAATATAGAAAGGTAGGTCAACTTATACACCAAGACGACCCTGCAGGACTGAACATTCCATGCGAAATGCAGCAAAGATTTGGAAAGACAGTGACGATGTTTGAATGTTTACGCAAAATGTTTACTCTACATTATTGCACAGACTTTTATGCCGGAAAATACGGTGTGTTTAAGACCTGTGTTATCTTTCAATAGATTCCATGCCTTATAAACAATAACCAACGACTCCACACACACACGTATATAATATATATTGTGCCGGATGACCAGATAACCAAGGGCTAGAGAGGAGAGGTGGTGATGGTGGGTGGGTTTTACGTTTTGTGAGTAATGAAATCGGTAGTAACAGTAGTGATGACCATGATGATGATGATGATAAGGGAAGATGATGTCGACTCTAGTGATATGGATAACAGTAAAGATATAAATTACACGACAAAATATTTTAATTTACATAATTGATCAGACAGGAAGCTCTCAGGGATCTATCTATCAATCTACCTACCTATAAATCTGTCTGTCTATCTATCTGTCTGTCTGTCTATTTATCTGTCTATCTATCTACCGACCGACCTACCTACCTACTTACTTACTTACTACCTACCTACCTACCTACTACCTACCTACCTATCTATCTATCTATCTATCTATCTATCTATCTATCTATCTATCTATCTATCTATCTATCTATCTACCTACCTACCTACCTATATATCTGTCTTTTTCCTCTCCCCCTTTTTTTTTTTTTTAACCCCCCTTTTTTTGTCCTCTTTCTCTCCTTTTACGATCCCTTTTGATCGAAACTCCCCCTTCCTTTTTTTTTTTTTTTTTTTAAAACCTTCAAAAGAAAAGCTCTACCTTGTAATTTGTTCTATCTGTGTGCAGCCCTGTGTGGCTAATAAAGAAACATATCTATCTACCTACCTACCTATATATCTGTCTATCTATCTATTTGTCTATCTAGCTATTTATCAATCTATCTATCTATCTATCTATCTATCTATCTACCTACCTACCTACCTACCTATATATCTGTCTATCTATCTATTTGTCTATCTAGCTATTTATCAATCTATCTATCTATCTATCTATCTACCTACCTACCGACTTACTTACCTACCTACCTATATATCTGTCTGTCTGTCTATCTATCTATCTATCTATCTATCTATCTATCTATCTATCTGTCTATCCATCTATCTATCTATCTATCTATTTTTCTATCTATCTGTCTATTTATCTGTCTATCCATCTATCTGTCTATCTATCTGTCTATCTATCTATCTACCTACCTACCTACCTACCTACCTACCTACCTATATATCTATTTGTCTATCTATCTGTCTATCTATCTATTTATCTGTCTACCTGTCTGTATGTCTATCCACCCACCCATCCACCTACCCGTCCGCCCACCCGTCCACCTACCTATTCATCCATCCATCCATCCACCCACCCACCTATCTATCCTACCTCTCTATTTATCTATTTTGTTTTTAAAATTTTTCTTTTCGTAAATGATTTTTGTTTTTTCTTTTCTTTTTCTTATTTTCTTTGTTTGTCTCTCTTGTCAATGAGTAATGGAGAAGCAGCCCTGATAAAAAATATCGGATTGTCCAGCCTTTGTGGTCGTCACAGACACCAAGAAGAGACTGGATCACCGAAAGCAACCAGTGATGGCAAGTGACAACAGCAGCAACGATGGTGGTGACGGTGGTGGTAGCGGTGGCGGTGGAGCTGGAGGCACCAGCGGTGGCACAGGCGGTGACATCACTAACAGTAGTAGTATCAGCAGCAGCAGCAACATCAACATCAACCGGGTGTGGCAATGCATGCCTGGCACTTATCGTACGGCTTGTTAATGTTTGTGGCAGCAGTAGTAGTAGTAGCAGTAGTAGCAGCAGTAGTAGTAGTAGCAGTAGTAGTAGTAGTAGTAGTAGTAGTAGCAGTAGTAGTAGTAGTAGTAGTAGTAGTAGCAGTAGTAGCAGCAGTAGTAGTAGTAGCAGTAGTAGTAGTAGTAGTAGTAGTAGTGGTGGTAGTAGCAGTAGTAGCAGCAGTAGTAGTAGTAGCAGTAGTAGTAGTAGTAGTAGTAGTAGTGGTGGTAGTAGTAGTAGTAGTAGCAGTAGTAGTAGTAGCAGTAGTAGTAGTAGTAGTAGTAGTGGTGGTGGTAGTAGTAGTAGTAGTAGCAGCAGCAGTTGTAGCAGCATTTGCAGCAGCACTACCACATCAACAACAGCAATAACAACAATGATGATAATAATAATAATATAATAATAATAATAATAATAATAATCTAGCTTGTTTGATTTGGAGATCCTAAAGAGCTTCTTTAATTGCAGTTATTGAAAATAGCTACTGTTGAGGTTTTTACAAGGTATATTCTACACACATTATTATTATTATTATCATCATCATCGTCATAATCAATGTTACGGTCATTTTAGTGTAGATACGAATTAAAGACTCATCACTTCTCAAATAGAACACGAATTTAGAGAGCATCTAGTGACCAAAGATTGTAAAAAAAATTTAAAAATTGGTAGAGAATACAGTGTCTTAATAAGAATATAAGTTATTATTGTATTAATGGTAGTATTTGTGGGAATATATTAAATACTCATCAAAAATGAATATAAATCAACCACCTTCCATGTATTTACACAGACACGCATATATAAATCTACATACATACATATAGCGGTATACAAATTGGGTATTGAATAGGAAGAGATTAAATAGTAAGTGCTCAAAGTAAGATGTTTTTGCATGTATATATATTACATATGTGTGTATGGGTATATATTTATGTATAACAGTAAATTAAACAGTAGAAAAAGGGTCAATGTTTGTAGTAGGGTGCGTGTGCATGCATGCATATTTAATACACACTCACACACAAACACATTATTTTGACAACAATCTAAGATTACCTACATTATGTATGGAAAGCTCTGATATATTGAAACCGAACATATTAACAAATAATATATATAAATAATTATATATACATATATATATATATATATATATAAATATGTATGTGTGTATATATATACGTTTAAATATTTATTGGCTAAACTGGCAAAATGACCATTCCGAAATATAACAATATATATATGTATATATATATGTGAGATGATGATGATGATGATGATGATATATACATATATATATGTGTGTGTGTGTATATATAAATTGTTTATATATTTGCTTGTTTAATAGATAGAAATGTGAGGAAGATGCAAGCTAGCAAAAATTGTTGTTTTGAGGTGTGAAAGAGTGTACGATCATCAATATATGCAATTAATATGGGTAATTAATCAAGTCTACACCCCTTACTTACCAGATATTTTCCAGAACTTTTCATTACTACATTAAACTACAGCTGCTTTTACACAGCCACCATAGCAGACATGTTGTAAACAAATGCAGAGAGAGAGAGTCTATGCTATCTTATGCTGTGTCGTGTTATTGATCCGAAAGGGGAAAACCAAAGGAAAAACTAAAATTAAAATCCGTATGAGGTAAATATGAGTAATGTAGGGGATCTCCCTTTTGGAAAGAGAAAACAATAAAGGAATAAAATAAAGGGAAATGGTAAAATCTAAAAATAAATGTTGGAGAGAGAGAGTTCGTTTGTTAAGAGAGAATATTGTAAATAGGAGAGAATATAGAGCAGAAAAAGAAAAAAAGCCAAGTTTCCACTGTGATTCTCATTTAAGGAGAGAAGCATGAAATCTTGAAGAAAAATATTTGGGAGATGAGTGAAGAAAGGGAATGCCAAGGAGGGGAGAAGTATAATGCATGTGTGTGTGTGTGTTAGTGTGCATGTGTGTTAGTGTGTTTTGTATTCAAATGATTGTAAAGTGACATATGACAAAGGAAATCACATCTAAATCTTTTGATGTTATTTGTTGTCTTTTGGTGCTTCAGAACCAAACCAAACCAAACCAAACCAAACCAAACAGATAAAATAAAATGAAAATAAATAGAATAACCAAAAAGGAAACAAAAAATAAGACAAAGAAAAATAGGGAAACCGCAAAATTTTTCTTCTATCGACCAGCAGTATCCCTATCTCAAAACAGAATCTATCCATTTAGCACCCTCACTCTCCCTCAGTTCTATATTTTTGCAGTTTATTATATAGATCTAAATTACAAATCATTATTCCGAATAAAGAATTATTTATGAATATACTGTCAAAAAGTTTTTAAAAATCTGTGTAGGAAGGAAAGAGAAAGTGAAAGTACAGAAGGAAGAGTCGTGTGTGTGAGTGTGCTTGTTTGCATGTGTGCATACACAGTCATGTATGTGTGTGTGTGTGTTGAAAGCAAGAATATATCAAGTAAACACATGAAGAAATGAGAGAGAGAGAGAGAGAGGGGGAGAGGGAGAAATCAAAAAGGGTGAAAGAGAGAACCAAGCAAAGAAATGTAGATGGAAGTATGGTTTCCTGTGTCAGATCTGTTGTCTATTCAACGTGAGTACAAATGAAGAACATAAGACAATGGACTTATTACACTCTCTCTACATCTTGAGCACGATGAACCGAGTGTATGCGGAGATGTGCATTAAAGCCTGTAGAATGGCAGACAGCATGTTCTTGCGAAATATCGCAAGCAGTAGTATAAGACAAGACATTTCTCATGCGTAATTTGGGTTTCCATTTGTATTATTGTTTGTTTTTGTCGTTTTTACATTTTATATACTTATTTATATATTTATTTATATAATTCTCTGTCTAACTAAAGCCATGGAAGACGGTAAAAGGAAAAAATATTTTATATATATATACACACACACACACATTGAAAAATAGATACGTATATACATATGTATGTACATATATATATACATGCATATAAACATATATACATACATATATACACATATATGTACATACATATACATGCACATATATATATATATGTACATCTATCTATGTATCTATATGTACATCTTTCTATCCATACATATATATATATATATATATATTGATTTGCCTAATAGTGGTTTTATCTTTAATTTAATATATATATACATATATAGATATATATATATACATGCATATAAACATATATACATACATATATACACATATATAGATATAATATATATACATATATATATATATATATATATTATATATATATATAGATAGATAGTTACAAATACACACACACACACACACACACACACATATATATATATATATATATATATATATGAGAAGAGAAAGAATTAGGAATATAATTGGATATACACTAGCAAAAAAAATCTTTACAGTTTGCAATTAACAGTCACAACCAATGTGGCCATTAAAAAGATGAGAAGAAAGACAAAGTAGCAGTAGTAGTAGTAGTAGTAGTAGTAGTAGTAGTAGTAGTAGTGATGGTGGTGGTGGCAGTGTTGATTTTTGTGATGGTTGTTGATGTTGTGTACTTGTGTAAAAAAAAACTCAACATTAACACATACACACATGTATATATATACATATATATATATATATATATATATATATGTATGAGTGTGTGTATATGAGTATTTACATTTGGGAAAGAAAAACAATATAACATTCAGTAATATATAAGTGTGTTTATGTTATTCTTCCAACATACCCAAACTGACTTACTGCACACTTTATCTGTACCCAGGAGTTTTGGGTGAACTCTATTTTTACCCCCCAAAGAACAGGAAAATATGCACTGGAATCATGCTTTTAAGCATAAGACACCAAAAAACACAAAAGGCAAGTCAAGTTACTCAAACTCATGTGGGTGGTAGCGATCGAGATAGCAATGGTTTCTATGTGAAATGATATTATCCGCAGGCAGTTTTAGACATGGAATTATTCTGCTAAGCTATCTTTAACAATATTAAATAAAGAAAAATTACAAGAATTCAGGATTTTTAAAAAAAACCCAAAAAAAACAACAAATTTTGAAACCAAGAGCAGAAGTTACATCTACTTATTGTCAAGTTTCCATTCTACTAAATTTCAAATTGCTTTGAATGAAAGATTTAATAATAATAATAATAATAATAATCAAAATCGTAATCTGTCAACGTCAATGGAATTTGTAGCTGTGATACCAGTGCCGGTGGCACGTAAGAGAACCATCCGAACGTGGCCGTAGCCAGTGCCGCCCGACTGGCATCCGTGCCGGCGACACGTAAAAAGCACCATCCGACTGTGGTTGTTGCCAGCTTCATCTGGTCTCCGTACCGGTGGCACGTAACAAGCACCATCCGACCGTGGCCGTTGCCAGCTTCATCTGGTCTCCGTACCGGTGGCACGTAACAAGCACCATCCGACCGTGGCCGTTGCCAGCTTCATCTGGTCCCTGTACCGGTGGCACGTAAAAAGCACCATCCGACCGTGGCCGTTGCCAGCTTCATCTGGTCCCTGTGCTGGTGGCACGTAAAAAGCACCATCCGATCGTGACCGTCTGCCAGTCTCGTCTGGCACCTCTGCCGGTGGCACGTAAAAAGCACCCAATACACTCACAGAGTGGTTGGCGTTAGGAAGGGCATCCAGCTGTAGAAACACTGCCTGGGCCTGGTGCAGCCTTCTGGCTTCCCAGACCCCAGTTGAACCGTCCAACCCATGCCAGCATGGAAAGCGGACGTTAAACGATGAATAATAATAATAATAATAATAATAATCCATTCTGTTACAGGCACAAGTCGTGATATTTGGGCGAGGAGAGGCCAGTCGATTACATCAACCTTAGTATTCTACTGATTCTTCTTTCATTGACCCCAAAAGGATAAAAAGCAAAGTTAGCCTTCGTGGGATTTGAACTCAGAACATAAGGACAGACAAAATACCATGAAGCGTTTTGCCTGGCATACTAATGATCCTGCTAGCTTGCCACCTTATTAATAATAACAATAATAATGATGCTATCAAATTTTGGTACAGGGTAAGCAGGTTTAAAGGAGTGGGGTAAGTCGATTATATCTATCAGGCGCAGGAGTGGCTGTGTGGTAAGTAGCTTGCTTACCAACCACATGGTTCTGGGTTCAGTCCCACTGCGTGGCATCTTGGGCAAGTGTCTTCTGCTATAGCCTCGGGCCGACCAAAGCCTTGTGAGTGGATTTGGTAGACGGAAACTGAAAGAAGCCCGTGTACATATATATATGTGTGCGTGTATGCTTGTGTGTCTGTGTCTGTCCCCCTAGCATTGCTTGACAACCGATGCTGGTGTGTTTATGTCCCCGTCACTTAGCGGTTCGGCAAAAGAGACCGATAGAATAAGTACTGGGCTTACAAAGAATAAGTCTCGGGGTCGAGTTGCTCGACTAAAGGCGGTGCTCCAGCATGGCCACAGTCAACTGACTGAAACAAGTAAAAGAGATAAAAGAGATCTTAGTGTTCAACTGGTACTTTTTTCATTGATCCCTAAAGGATGAAAGGCAAAGTTGACCGCAACAGAATTTGAACTCAGAATTTAAAGACAGACACAATGCCACTGAACATTTTGCCAGGCATGCTAACGATTCAGTCAGCTTGCCCCCCTTAATGATGATAATAATAATCCTTTCTATTCAATGCACAGCACCTGAAATTTGTGGGGAAAAGATAAGTCAATTACATGAACCCAAGTTTTACACTGGTACTTGATTTATTGACCCCGAAAGGATGAAAGGCAAAGTCAGCCGCAGTGGGATTTGAACTCAGAACATAGCAATGGGCGAAATACTGCTAAGCATTTCATCCAGCATGCTAACGATTCAACCAGCTCACTGCCTTCTTAAAATTATAATCATCATCGTTTAGCGTCCGCTTTCCATGCTGGCATGGGTTGGACGGTTCAACTGGGGATCTGGGAAGCCCGAAGGCTTCATCAGGCCCAGTCAAATCTGGCAGTGTTTCTACGGCTGGATGCCCTTCCTAACGCCAACCACTCTGCGAGTGTAGTGGGTACTTTTTATGTGCCACCGACACAGGTGCCAGACGAGGCTGGTGAACGGCCATGCTCGGATGGTTGGCACAAGGCCTGGAATTTTGGGGAAAGGGAGCTAGTCAATTACACTGACCCCCAGTACTCGACTAGTAATTATTTTATCGACCCACAAAGAATGAAAAGTAAGGTTGACCTGAGCAGAATTTGAACTCAGAACACAAGAGAGATGAAATGCCACTCAGCATTTTGCCCTGAATGCTAATGATTCTGTTAGTTTTCCACCTTTAATATAATAGTGTGGTAAGTAGCTTGTTTACCAACCACATAGTTCCGGGTTCAGTCCCACTGCGTGGCACCTTGGGCAAATGTCTTCTGCTATAGCTTCGGGCCGACCAAAGCCTTGTGAGTGGATTTGGTAGACGGAAACTGAAAGAAGCCCGTCGTATATATGTATATATATATGTGTGTGTGTGTGTTTGTGTGTCTGTGTTTGTCCCCCTAGCATTGCTTGACAACCGATGCTGGTGTGTTTACGCCCCCGTCACTTAGCGGTCGGCAAAAGAGACCGATAGAATAAGTACTGGGCTTACAAAAGAATAAACCCCGGGGTCAAGTTGCTCGATTAAAGGCGGTGCTCCAGCATGGCCACAGTCAAAATGACTGAAACAAGTAAAAAGAAAAAGAAAGTAATATTTTAATTTTTTATATACTCAAGCCTACACACACCAGGCATCCCATTCATTTCCCAGCTCAAAGAGGTGAGCCCTGTTCTATGCTTGGGTCAAGGCATAGAATACAATCCCCAATATCAGCAGCGGGGCCCAACAGCATATGTTGGTTTACCCCTGCCACATCATGCTGGTTCTGTACCCCTTTGAACAACATCAAATTCCCTCATCTGTCCACAAACACTCTCCAAGCTTTCCTAATAAAAATGACATTAAGTATAATTCATTCTGTGGAGGTGCAATGGCCCAGTGGTTAGGGCAGCAGACTTGCGGTCGGAGGATTGCAGTTTCGATTCCCAGATCAGGTGTTGTGTGTGTTTATTGAGCGAAAACACCTAAAAGCTCCACAAGGTTCTGGCAGGGGAGGGTGGTGACCCCTGTTGTACTCTTTCGTCACAACTTTCTCTCACTCTCTCTTCCTGTTTCTTGAGTAACGCTACGATGGACTGGCGTCCCGTCCAGCTCTGGGGAACACGTACACCACAGAAACCGGGAAACTGGGCCCATGAGCCTGGCTAGGCTTGAAAAGGGCGACGTATATACATATATATAATTCATTCTACTACACGCACAAGGCCTGAAATTTGGGGATAGGGACAAGTTGATTACATTGATCCCCAGTACTTAGATGGTATTTTATTTTATCAACTCTAAAAGGATGAAAGGCAAAGTCAACCTTGGTGGTATTTGAACTGAGAACATGAAGCTGGAAGAAATGGTGATAAGCATTTTGTCTGGTGTAGCAATGATTCTGACAGCTGCCTTAATAATAATACTGATAACAATGATAATAATAATGGTTTCTGATTTAGATATAAAACCAAAGATCCTGCAGGAAGGGTGTTAGCCAATTACACTGACCTCTAGATGATGAAAGACTAAGTCGACGATGGTGGAATTTGAGTTCAGAATGGGACAAATCAGAAGAAATGCTGCTAAGAATATTGTCTGACACAGTAACAATTCTGCCAGCCCGCTACCTTAATAATAATATTATTATTATTATTATTATTCTTTCTACAATATGCACAAGACCTGAAATGTTATGGGAGGTGGACTAGTGGATTACATTGAGCCAAGGGCTCAACTGGTACTTATTTTATTGATCTTGAATGGATGAAAGGCAAATTTGTTCCCGGTAGGATTTGAATTCGAAACAAAAAGAGCAGGAAGAAATATATCATAAAGCATTTTGTCGCAATGTTCTAACAATCCTGAATAATCTTTATATATAAAAGTGAAGTTGTGTGCTGTCTGTCTCCTACAATTTAGATTCCTAACTACTCCCACATTTTGCGGTGCAGTGTAACCAAAACCGGGTATCTTATAGTCGTGATTCATATCGAGCCCTTCTGGGTATTAGCGCATGTCTACGATGAGTCTACGATTTAAAAAACAATTTACCATCATTTTTTTCCATTTTAATGCATTTTTTTCGCTATTATATAAGGGAAGTAACTCTCTAAAAATGTCTACGATGAGTCAACGATATTTTAAAAAAATTACCATCATTTTTTTTCCATTTTTGATGCATTTTTTGCTAATTTTTGGCTATAACTCTCTAAAAATGCTTATATAGTTATTTCCCTTACAAACCCGAGCAACGCCGGGCGATACTGCTAGTGATAATATAAAGATTAAAACAAAACAAAAAAGAGAAAAGAAAAAGAACTGTTCTTTAGGATGTCTAAGTGCCAAAAACAATTTTGGGTCTACTCAAAGTAACTAGAACTATTTGTATCAATGCTATTTCATCATCATCATCATCATCATCGTTTAACGTCCACTTTCCATGCTGGCCTGGGTTTGATGGTTTGACTGGGGACTGGTGAGCCAGATGGCTGCACCAGGCTCCAATCTGATCTGGCAGAGTTTCTACAGCTGGATGCCCTTCCTAATGCCAACCCCATTTAAAATTACTGATGCTGTAGTCACTAATATATATATGTTTGTTGACCATACTAATTCTTGCTCAGATTCCCCTCTCACTCCTCCCGTCCTCTGTTAGTAGGCTTCCAATGCATTGTCGAATCTGCTCCGGTCGATTTCCATTGATGTTGATT
This sequence comes from Octopus sinensis, assembly GCF_006345805.1. NCBI lineage: Eukaryota > Metazoa > Mollusca > Cephalopoda > Octopoda > Octopodidae > Octopus > Octopus sinensis. Next base: position 7,319,423 of record NC_042998.1, on the reverse strand, counting down.
TGCAGATTCTCTGCTCTGTTCTTTCCAATTTTCATTACTTTGGTCTTTCTTCTTCTGGTTTATTCTCATCTTGTATTCCTCACCAACTTCAATCAGACTTGTCATGATAGTCTAGTACAGTGCTTTTCAAACTTTTTGCTGGAGCAGAACCCCAAGGAGACATTCCACTGGCTCGAGGAAACCCTGTGCAATAATTTAATAGTCTTATGCACATATATCTGCATAGGAGACTTAAAAATTACTGCTGATTTTAGCAGTTTTGCAACTTCTTGCGGAACCCCTGCACTGTACTGGCGGAACCCTGGTTGAAAACCACCGGTCTAGTAAGCCATCTGCTGGTATTGCCTGGTTGTCTGAAAATCTCACAGTTTGTATCAGATGTCCATCAACCTGGACATCTTCTGTCACCTGAAGCATGACCTAACAAAGAAGCTGGTGGAAACCCTAGGATGAAGTGTGCTCTGCTATGACCCAGAAGCATGGACCATGAAGAAGCCTGATGTTAGGAGACTGGAAAGCTGTGAGTTGAATGGAAGAGATCTAATGGAGGGAGCGGATGAGCAACAAAGAGGATGGATACCACCTGGAGAAAGAAAACATGATGGATAGGACATTTTATGAGGTGAGAGACACAAGAAAACAGAAGAAACTGAGAGGGAGAAGACAAGCAATGAGGATGGATATTAAGCAGAAGTTATACAACTCAAAGAAGAGGACAGCACAGATTAGAGAGTGATGGAGAAGTTTCACATGCACAGGACTTAGCCAAGGGCAGATTAGTTGAGAGAGAATATGATATATTGTGAAAGTGCATAGCTTGGTGGCTAGGGTATTGCTCTTACAATTGAAAGATCATGGTTCTGATTCTCAGACCAGTGGGGTACATTGTGTTCTTTAGCAGAACACATCATTACACATTGCTCTAGAAAGGGTATGGCCTGGTCAGCCTGTAATGACATGCATAAGATCTGGTCATCAAATCTAAGTAGAGACTTCAAACTTGAAATCTTCAAAGCCACAGTCGAACCAATTCTACTATATGGCTCAGAAACCTGGACGTTATCAAAGAAGCTTGAGAGGCAGTTGGATGGAACCTACACTCGCCTCCTTATGAGAGCTCAAAATCTCTCGTGGAAGCGCCATCCAACCAAAATGCAAATATATGGGAAACTACCACCTGTGTCATCTCTTGTGAAAGGTAAGAGAGTCCAGTTTGCTGGACATTGTTGTAGAGCTGAAAAAGAGGTAATTTCTACTCTTCTCCTCTGGAAGCCATCTACTTTCAATACGAGAGGGCGCACACTCTCCTACCCTGATGTAATCTCCAGGGATACAGGCATCCAGCAACAGGACCTTCGTAATGCCATGATGGACTGTGAAGTCTGGCGTAGCATGGTAAATTCCATTGTCTCAACCACGGTCGAACAATGATGATGATGACACATTGCTCCAGTTCACTCAGCTGTAAATGATATCCAGAAAAAGCTGGGAAGCCAACTCTGCGAAGGACTAGTGTCACATTCAGTTATGTTGAGGTTGTAATTTCAGTGATTCATAAGCCATGGAAATTGGGTCAAGCTTCATCCTTATGAGTTCAAGGGCTCATAAAGACCCAAGTTATTGTAATATGATATTAAATACTCTTTAGGTCATGAGCTAGCAGAATCATTAGCATGCCGGACAAAATGTTTAGTGATGTTTCATTCATCTTTATGTTCTCTGTTCAAATTCCATTGAGGTCGACTTGGCTCTCCATCCTTTTGGGGGTCAATGAAATAAGTACCAGTTGAACACTGGGGTAGATGTAATTGACTTACCCTGTTCCTCAAAATTGCTGGTCTCGTGCCAAAATCTAAAACCAATTTTATTTACTTACGCACAGAATAGAACAGGCAGAATTGTTAGCACACCAGGCAAAATACTTAACAGCCTCTCACCCATCTCTACATTCTCAGTTCAAATTCTGCCAAGGTTGACTTTGCCTTACAGCGTTGATAAATGAAGTACCAGTTGAACATTGGGGTCGATGTAATCAACTTAACCCCCCCCCCACACCTCTGAAATTGCTTCCCAGTTTTTTTCTAGAAGTCATTTACAGCTGAGTGAACTGGAGCAATGTGTAATGATGCGTTCTGCTACAGAACACAATGTGACCCCACTGGTCTGAGAATCAGAACCATGATCTTTCAGCTGTAAGGGCAATACCCTAACCACTAAGATATGCACTTTCACAATATCTTTATATATAAAAGAAAGGTTGTGTTCTGTCTGTCTCCTACGATTTAGATTCCTAACTACTCCCACATTTTGCGGTGCAGTTTAACCAAAACCGGGTATCTTATAGTCGTGATTCATATCGAGCCCTTCTGGGTATTAGCGCACGTCTACGATGAGTCTACGATTTAAAAAAAATTTACCATAATTTTTTTTCCATTTTTAATGCATTTTTTGGCTATAAGTCTCTAAAAATGCTTATATAGTTATTTCCCTTACAAACCCGAACAACGCCGGGCGATACTGCTAGTATCATATAATTAGTATCACATAGCAAATGTTAAAGTTGTTTTTATTATGTTCTTACGTTGTTATTCTAAGAACAATAACCAAAGTTTATTGCTGCTTGGATCATCACTTTTTTTTTTAATTATGAAATTGTTTATGAAGCTGATTTCTTACAAAACTGAAAGTCAAGAGATTGAATTCCAAGCTACACCACATGAGAAGAATCCGGTTCATAGATGTTACATGTTGCCTTTATGAATGAAGCCAATAATATGTGAGTGTGTGTGTTTTGTGTGTACGTAGTATATATATATATATATATATATATATATATATATATATGTATATGTGTGTAAACACACACACACACATATATATATAAGTTGATGTTAGAGCCCAATGTAGCCCTGTGGCTCACCAGGTCCTTTCAAACCATTCAACCCATGCTGCCATGGAAAACAGACATTGAAAGATGATGATGATAATATATATATATATATATATATAGCCGTTCGCCAGCCTCGTCTGGCACCTGTGTCGGTGGCGCATAAGAAAACACTGAAAACACCATCCGAGCGTGGCTGTCTGCCAGCCTCGTCTGGCACCTGTGTCGGTGGCACATAAAAAACACCATCCGAGCGTGACCGTCTGCCAGCCTCGTCTGGCACCTGTGTCGGTGGCACATAAAAAACACCATCCGAGCGTGACCGTCTGCCAGCCTCGTCTGGCACCTGTGTCGGTGGCACGTAAAAAACACCATCCGAGCGTGGCCGTTCGCCAGCCTCGTCTGGCACCTGTGTCGGTGGCACATAAAAAACACCATCCGAGCGTGACCGTCTGCCAGCCTCGTCTGGCACCTGTGTCGGTGGCACATAAAATCACCCACTACACTCTCGGAGTGGTTGGCGTTAGGAAGGGCATCCAGCCGTAGAAACACTGCCAGATCAGACTGGGCCTGGCGCAGCCTTCTGGCTTCCCAGACCCCAGTTGAACCGTCCAACCCATGCTAGCATGGAAAATGGACGTTAAATGATAATGATGATGATTATATATATTACACACACACACACATATATATGTATGTATGTGTATATACAGATACATACATAAATATACGAATGTATACACCTACACATTAACACTATCCAATCTTCCGTGGTATTTGCTCTGAGTGTTTTATTTCCTCCTGATTTATTACACCAATCAGCAGTTTTATAGCCAACCTATTATTTGTAGACGTATTTCGCAACGATAACTTATGACAACATAATCACCATCACCATCATCGTCATCATAACAATAACCACCACTGCATCACTCACTATTGCTTGTAGGTTCAGCAACAGGCATCATCAAGTCCAGCCTCCCTTTTGTCGGTTATCATCAACCTACACAAATCCCACTCAATTCCAGCTGGTGATATTTTGATTTAAAATGTTTAAACTGTATTTGCATTATATTTATAGAATCAATAACATATTTTCAACCCCCTCTTAGACGAAATATCAGGACAAATTTTTTCCCGGATTTAATATAAACATACGTATGTATACACACTTTTACCCTCAACACATAACAACCCACACATGCAGAATGTAAACAAAAACATAGACGAAAGTTAACTTGTGGTCGATGATTAATTATTAAATATAAAATAGGTTTTTTTTTTCTTCTGTGAATGAAAATGACGACAATCAGTTTCTGTTATCTTATCTCTACCATAAAAATGGTAACTTTCAAACTACGATATTGTAAATGACAAATATTAGTCAGTCAATATTAGGTGCAGGAGTGGCTGTGTGGTAAGTAGCTTGCTTACTAACCACATGGTTCCGGGTTCAGACCCACTTCGTGGCACTTTGGGTAAGTATCTTCTACTATAGCCTCGAGCCGACCAAAGCCTTGTGAGTGGATTTGGTAGACGGAAACTGAAAGAAGCCCGTCGTATATATGTATCTTTATATATATATATATTATATATATATATATATTATATATATATGTATCTTTATATATATATATATATATATATATATATATATATATATGTATCTTATATATATATATATATATATATATATATATATATATATGTATCTTATATATATATATATATATATATATATGTATCTTTATATATATATATATATATGTGTGTGTGTGTGTGTGTGTGGTGTGTGTGTGTGTGTGTGTGTTGTGTGTGTGTGTGTGTGTGTGTGTGTGTGTGTGTGTTTGTCCTCCTAGCATTGCTTGACAACCGATGCTGGTGTGTTTATGTCCCCGTCACTTAGCGGTTCGGCAAAACAGACCGATAGAATAAGTACTGGGCTTACAAAGAATAAGTCCCGGGGTCGAGTTGCTCGACTAAAGGCGGTGCTCCAGCATGGCCGCAGTCAAATGGCTGAAACAAGTAAAAGAGTAAAAGTCTGTTTATAGGGGTTTCTTTATGTAATTAAAGAGATCTTTTCCGTGATAGTGGTGGGAGCTGGGGGTGGTGGTGCAGTTAATTACTTATTCTCCCATCAATTGAATAGCAGTATTAATAGTTATACACACTAGTACCTTACCATATTACTTGTAGAAAGACATAAGGTTTAAGAACTCAAAAATATAAAGAATTGGTTAATATTTAAAGTAACAATGATAATAACAACAATAATAATCATTATAATGGTTTCGAATTTTGCCACAAGGGCAGCAATTTTGGAGGGGAGGTCTGAGTCGATTA
>NC_042998.1:7284193-7309193 GCF_006345805.1 Octopus sinensis | reverse complement strand
GCCAACGACAAACATTAAATAAATGGTGGCGAAATATTTTTAATAGAAGAATGTCCCTTGGAGACCATCATCGTCTTTCTCTCTGTCTGTCTGTCTCGAAGAAATCAAGCCATTATTGATCCTCTTCTCTTCACCCTTTCTCTCTATTTCTTTATCTCTTCCGTCCTCCCCCTCTCTTTTTCTCCCGGGCTCTGTCTCTCTATCTCCCTCTTTCTCTTTCTTTCCTCATCCACTTCTCTGACACTTTTTTTCCTCTTTCCGTGTCAAATCATCTTCGGAAAGAGAAGAAATGAAACAAAAAAAAAAGAAAAACCACCACCACCAACAATAACAACGAACAAAAAAAAACCCAAACCCAGTCAAACTAAAACTGCCTGTGCTTGTTTCCAGTAGCACATTGATCTAAGAATGATGGTTTATTTTTAGCTACAGACCACACAGCTGCAGACTTCTGCTTCCTAGGTTTATTTATAGCCAAACACTGGCTGTGAGATAATCGTTTAGTTCACACACACACACACACACACAAACAAACAAAGCCTGCCTCTTTCTTAATTTAAACATTTAGGAAAAGGTGGAGAGAGAGAGAGAGAGAAGTGCGCGGAAGCATTGGTCGTAAACAATGTATTTTTGAATATAGTTTGAATTGATATAAACAATGTTGTTTCTCAGCAACAAAGCAAACGGAACGAAGAAAGAAAAGACACGTTAATTATTAGAACGAGTACAAAGTACCAGTGGCATTGTTTGTTTCCTTTATCTGTTTTTTTTTTCTTTTTCTTACACCTACATCAAAATTAGAAACACATGGACAGCGGAAAAAATGGTGTTACTCATTCATTCATAAAAATTATATCTTCAAACGCACCAACTGGGTTTATACTCAATTTTGTTTACATTTCATTTATATATATATATATATATATATATATATATATATACACATATATTTGCGTGTGTGTGGGTACACACACACACACACACACATATATATACATATATATATATATGATCAATAAATGGTATGTGTGTGTGTATATATATATATACCCCCCCCCCACATATATATATATACCCCCCCCCCCATATATATATATATATATATATATAAAACTAAAAATAAGGGTGTCTGAGAGACACCACCATGCCGAAATAGCAGTCAAATCCCTGACTCTAAGAACCACCTTAAAATGTTCGTATCGCACCATGAGATAATAGTTGTAAAAATTGTAAAAAATGATTACCTTTGTATGGTACTTATTCCCATGCTGGCCACTTGATAATACCGATATTTAAATATCGATATTATCCTTATTTATAAATATATATTTATAAATAATATATATATATATATATTATATATATATATATATATATATATATATATATATAAAACAATGATGTTTACAGGGAACACTGTTTCGGGTCCATCAACAATCAGATACCCTCACCCAAGCGGCCCAGACGGGATTGCTAAAGCAAGCCCCAGCTTGCGTCCAATTAGCACCCCACCCCTCCTAGGACTCACACCTCCTGATACCTATATATAATATATATATATATATATATATATATATATATTATATATATATATATTTTACCTGCAACTATCAGAATTGATAAAATAATTTTGAACTTCCGAAAAACAATAAAAAAATTATTTTTAAGCCGCACAAAAATACAGAACTTTAAAGGTTTAAGCAAAATAGCTAATAATAATGTTTATAAACAAAACAAATGTTTTTTCAAAAATAAACGAGTACCGTAGAGACATCCAGTTTATAATTAGTGAAGATGAGAAGAAATTAGATAAAAATTAAAACCTATAAGTTATATTTTTATATCTTCACAGTAAACTTAATTACAGACTGGATAAATATTAAAAAATATTTTTTCAGCTTTGGATATAATAAATATGCATAGTATATTCACATATTGTATTATACGCAACATAAATATAGATTTTAACTTTAGAGTGATGTCCATATGGAAAAGATCGAAGTTTTATTATAAGACAAGGCTGTGTCAAAAATAGATTTGTTGTATTCCACGGTTGAAATCTTTATTTAGATTCGCTGTATTTTGGTCGGGGCTTTTTTTCTCTTGTTCCTAATTAAACCTTCCATGCAATATAAAGAAGCTCTTGATGCGAACATACATACACAAATTCTCTCTCTCTCTGTCTCACGCACACACACATGTATATATATAGATAGATACGTAGATATAAATATATATTCAAATCTATTTATATCTTTATATGCATGTATATCTATATTTATATTTATATATATAGATAAATATATATTTATCTCCCTCTTTCTCTCCACACACACACACATTCATATATGTCTAGTCATGGAAATCTTCCTGTATGGTTTATATTTAAAGAGCAATATCTAATATCAAGTCGAAATGAAAATATCTATTATTAGCATTTATATTATTATTATTATTAGTTATTATTAATGTTATTATTATTATTATCATTATTGTTATAAAAACAGAAAGAGATAAACAGAGAAAGGGCAGAACTTGGATGAAGAACGAACCCCTACCTTAGATTTGGCTGGAAAATATAAAACGATAGCCGCATTTGTAGGACAAGGAAAAAAAAAGCACACGGTCTGAATCCTTTGGATATACATCCATACGCACACATACACATGTATATTTCTATATCAATGTGTATATATATGTGTGTGTATGATTGTGTGTGTGTGAGTGTTACATGGCAAGGTGAAGTGATTTGTTTATAAATTGAGTTTGTCGACATTCAGTGGGCGAAAATGCTGACCAGATGGACCGATAGATATAAAATACGACCATCTCCACAGCAAAAACAACAGTAGATGCTGAGTAAGAGGGCAGAAACGTCTTTGAAAATGAAGAGAGAAATGTACGATGTATGGTAAGAACCAAAAAAACCAAATTCTTCAGTTGAGTGCCAGTACGAAACTGCTTTGGACAGAAACAGACATTATACACTGCGGGTATAAATAACTATAACACGTGCAGAGGTTTATATTTAGAAAGTGAAACTGAAAGAAGTTAACTAGCCTCGCCGAATCTAAGCTAATCTAGTCTAGTCAGCCTAGCATAGCCATTTTGTGCTTGTGAATTAAACTATGGGTGGAAAAGATTGATTAACTGATAAATGGTAAACAAACAGAGGAGGCCAGTTTTTTTTTATTATTGTTATTTGGATGTTGATAAAACGGCTTGATGGGCACAAAGACAGGTAATAATAATAATAATGGAAATAGATAATTTGAGCTATGAGTAGCAGGCTGTACAGGGAAAAATGAATAAGATCCAATATATATATAAATGCATACGATAAGATCTAATTGTGTAAATTGTATGTGTATATATATGTAGGTGTGTATAAATATATATTTATATACGTACAGGTTTAGTGATGCAAATAGGAAAAACAATGCTAAAAACATGAATGTGTGTGTGTATATATGCATATATATATATATATATATATATATATATATATATTCCTATATTTCTTTTACTTGTCTCAGTCATTTGACTGCGGCCATGCTAGAGCACCGCTTTTCTTGAACAAATCAAACCCAGGACTTATTCTTTGGAAGCCTGGTACTTATTCTATCGGTCTCTTTTGCCGAAACGCTAAGTTACAGGGACGTAAACACACCGACTTCGGTTGTCAGGCAATACTGAGGGGATAAATACATACATGCATGCATACATACATACATACATACATACATACATACATACATACATACATACATACATACATACATACATATATATACGACGAGCTTCTTTTAGTTTCCGTCTTCTAAATCCACTCACAAGGCTTTTGTTGGCCCAAGGCTATAGTAGAAGACAGTTGCATAAGGTGCCACGCAGTGGGACTGAAACCTGAACCATGTGGTTGGGAATCAAGCCTCTTACTACATAGTTACTTCTGCGCCTATATATATATACAAAGTGAGATAGGGGTTATGAGTGTAACCCACTTTGGGATATCATTTATCCAATATACTGCCAGTAAAGTACCCAGAAGGATAATACATAAATGCTAAGAATTGCAATGCAATTAATTCATTTATTGTATAATATGGGCGAAGGTAAAATGTTTTGCCTCAAATTCATATTCTTATTCCTTATTTTGTATATATATATAAGGAGAGAGAGGTATTAAACACGTATCCCACACACGTTTCCCTATATATATATATATATATATATATATATATATATATATATATATATATATAGGGTCCTGGAGAGGAACTTTGCAAGACAGAATGAGGTTGCTTTTGGGTCCCATATGGGAAGTAGGTGGAACCTCCTCCTCACATCAAGAATTCACAGAGCCCTTTCCTGAATCTCTAGACCCTTCCTCATCCTCAGACTGATGTACCGGGTGAACCCATAGGTCCTGTGCATATATATATAAAGGTGCAGGAGTGGCTGTGTGGTAAGTAGCTTGTTTACTAACCACATGGTTCCGGGTTCAGTCCCACTGTGTGGCACCTTGGGCAAGTGTCTTCTACTCTAGCCTCGGGCCAACCAATGCCTTGTGAGTGGATTTGGTAAACTGAAACTGAAAGAAGCCCGTCGTATATATGTATATATATGTATGTGCGTGTATGTTTGTGTGTGTGTGTTTGTCCCCTTAGCATTGCTTGACAACCGATGCTGGTGTGTTTATATCCCCGTTACTTAGTGGTTCGGCAAAAGAGACTGATAGAATAAGTACTGGGCTTACAAAGAATAAGTCCCGGGGTCGAGTTGCTCGATTAAAGGCGGTGCTCCAGCATGGCCACAGTCAAAATGACTGAAACAAGTAAGAAAAAAAGAATATATATACATACAATATATATGTTTGCATAATACATACATATATACATACATACATGCATACATACACACATACAGATGTATGTACATATACGCATACATACAGGTATCATGGTACTCTGTGTACTGGATAACAGAAAGTCATTTGATGCCTTCTCAGAAACAAATGACGTCAATCAAGGCTGTGTCCTTGCACCCACTCTCTTCAGTGTGATGTTTCTGCCAATACTAACTGATGCTTTTGTCAACATTAACCCATGCATTTCCATTATGAACTATACTTATTCCACCAAGGTCAACTTTACCTTTCATCCTTTCGGGCTCGATAAATTAAGTACCAGTTGCATAGTGGGGTTGAGCTAATCGACTTCATACCTATGTCTGTCCTTGTTTGTCCCCTCTGTGTTTAGCCCCTTGTGGGGTAATAAAGAAATAGGTATCAGTGGTAGAAGTAAGGCGGCGAGCTGGCAGATTATGTACTATACTTATGGCAAAATGTACAACACCCACCATCTTCAAACCATCACTATAGTAAGAGACACTGTTGTCAAGGGCTTGCTTTATAGCAGTGTTTCTCAACTGGGGTTCCGCAAAAGATTCTTAGGGTCTCTGCGAGAAAGAGTGAGATAAGCTAATGCTAATTTCATGATATATAATTATATATATATATATATATATATATATATATATATCCAGCTGGATATTCTGTCTCATAACTTAGTGGTTCTCAAACTATTTCAGGCTGCCACCCGCTTGACACCCTGGCCATATTCCTAGCACCTCCACCCCAACTAACTATCACAAATACAGACCTCTTTCTGAAGCAAATTCAAAGCAACCGTATTTCACAAATAAAACTTAACCTAATGCAGTGGTGCCCCAGCATGGCCGCGGCCTTCGGGCTAAAACATTTTAAAGGATTTAATGAACCCATTATTTTGTTATTTTTACATGAATTTTTACTCCATTACTGCCCCAACTTTTTACATGAATCACTACTCCATTATCGCCCCACTTTTCTTCCACTGCCCCCTTGGAACTTTCCACCGCCCCCAGGGGTGCAGTACTTCCCACTTTGGGAACCACTGTCATAACTAGTTTCAATTCCTCCCTAAAGAGGAAGTGGTTTATAAGTCGTCTTCACCATTTGTAACCCTGGTGGTTTCACTCAGCAGATTCCCTTATGGAATCGGTCAAAGGCAAGTAGAAGAGTGATGAGCCCAAGGTATCTCCCTAAAACATTTCTCTCCTTATGGATACAAGAATGATTTCAAGAATCTTTGTTTTTAGTGATATGGTTGTCTTCTATTTTACCTTAGTACGGTTGATGCATCATGTTAGAATTGGAACCGTTTTATTTATATGGAATGTCTCCAGTATTCCAGAATGTGGGATATGATAAAATGGTATTTGGTATATCCAATCTCTTTTACTACCCACAAGGGGCTAAACATAGAGGGGACAAACAAGGACAGACAAAGGGATTAAGTCGATTATATCGACCCCAGTGCGTAACTGGTACTTATTTAATCGACCCCGAAAGGATGAAAGGCAAAGTCAACCTTGGTGGAATTTGAACTCAGAACATAATGGCAGATGAAATACCGCTAGGCATTTCGCCCAGCGTCCTAACGTTTCTGCCAGCTCACTGCCTTGGTGTTTGGTATACCATTCTAAGATTTAATTTACTCTTTTCTTTCAACCCATCTTAAACTGCAAATATGTTGGACTAGATTTTCTTGCAGTCCTGCAATGGCCTGCTTGGATAGTAGACTTAATTCATCTCCCAGATAATACCACTACTGGGTGCCTTGGGTACCTTCAGTAGAGTTTACTCTGTTGTAAGTATTTGGGTTGGGACTCACGTTAAGGATGCCTTCCTCCCTCCCTCATTCCTACCAGCCTGAGAGGCCCTGTAATGTTTCATGGGTGTTGCTATCCTTCCACAGTAAAAGATAAAAAAATATGATAAATTTCTTGTAATAATATTTAGATTTTGTTCTCAACTGACAATATCAATTTTCCTGTTTGCATTTGGCTTTCACGATTCTTTACGAGATTTCATGTGACACAAACACACAGGCACTTGGATATGCAGAATGCATACATATATATACAAACGTCCACACATACATACATACATACATACATACATACATACATATATATATATATATATATATATATACACACATACATGCATACACACAAACATATAGAGTACATACATACATACAAATCTGCACACTTGTATATGTACATACATATATATATATGCATACACACACATACATGCATACACTCATACATGCATACGCACATACACACACACATGCATACATACACACATACACACACACATGCATACATACACACATACACACACACATACACATACATACATATGTACTTGCATACATACATGCATATGTATATGCGCATTCACATTGACGTACATGCATGTGTACAAAAAAAGAAAAGAATGCCGTTCCGATAATGGACAGAATCAATGACTACTGAAAAGGTTGCAAGTCGCAACGAAAATCTTAGTAAAAATAAATAAGGAAATGAGTGGAAAATGGTGAATTAAATTAATGAGGCACTAAAAGAGAATGACTCTCCCCAGACACAATAAAACATCACTTTTGATTCCAATTAATTTGACAAAAGAATTGAAGGGAGGAGAGCTTCTATGTGGTCATTTGATCTGCTACAAATAGCAGTCAAATCTCTCTCAAATCTTACAATACTATTTTTTATATCTTTTCCTTGTTCCAGTCATTAGACTGTGGCCATGCTGGGGCACTGCCTTGACGAATTTTTGTGAAATGAATGACCCCCCCGCTACTTATGGTTTTAAGGCCTTGTACTTATTCTATTTTACCAAACCACTTAGTTTCAGGGATGTAAACAAACCAACACAAGTTGTTTAAGCATTGATCATACACACACACCACATAGGATAGGCTTCTTTCAAAGGTCTTGGTCATTGCCTTCATGAGGCCCAACATTTGAAAGGAACTCAGCCACTTTGCTTCTATGAGGCCCAATGCTCAAAGGGAACTCAGTCACCTCTTGTAAGTGAGGCCCAAAACTCGATAGGAACCCAGCCACTTTGCCACCATGGGGCCCAATGCTTGAAAGGAACTCAGTCACCCTTTCATGTATTTTCTAGGCTCAGTAAAGGACATCTCAAAATAATCATATTTGTATCATATGTAAATGCTAATCATTTGTCAGAAATTAATTTTTGGTTTAACCTTGTAGCATTTAGATCACTTTTGTAAAATAATAACTCTGAGCACCTTTTCAAACTCCACCCGTCTAACACCCGTGGACATATTTACAAAGTCAGAAAACAGTACAGCTCCCATGACTTTAGGAAACATTTTTTCACGTTGAGAGTTGCTGAGGTATGGAACAAACTGCCGGCATCGGTTGTTAGTTGTCGGAGCACTTCATCCTTCAAAACTTCCATGCTTCCTGAGATTCGCCAACACTACACCTGATTTTCTCCCCTCCATACACACACAAGCATGTATCTGACTCATACATTGTTCGCTTTCCAGACATTTGTACATTACTGCATGTACTTTATACACACTTTCTGACAAGTTGTGGTGCACCTGAGCACTGTATACAATAATTTCATTATATTATATTATATATTAAATGTAATGCTTATTTATTAACATCATTTTGAATTAATATTGAATCATCTTGTAGCTTTGAAATTTTAGTGAGGTGATTGTTCATTTTTAGAATGACATTGTTGGATAGGTGTGAGAGTTTGGATCTTGTCAGCTTGAATGTAAAATAGGTATTATATTCTGGGCTGGACATGACCAGTTTAAATGTTAAAGAGTTAAACTTTCATTTCACATAACTATCAGTGTGTTACTACTACTACTACTACTACAACTACATCATCATCATCATCATCATCATCATCATCATCAACAACAACAACATGTAATAGAGACCTGACTTTGCATATAGGACCCAGGGTGATTTTTTGTAATGACTTTTGGGGGCAAAAAGTGTTTTATATGCCATCAAATATGGTAATTGTTAGATCAGGCGAAGATCATGATTCAATATTTAGGCAAAAAAATATTGTAAGTATTGATTTTGATTTCACTTGCCTCAACAGGTTTCGCAAGCAGAGTTTGGTGAGCAATGAAAGAAAGGTACGCATAGGCCATGGGTTATGGTCTCACTCGGATTGCTGGGTCTTCTCAAGCACAACATATCTCTAAAGGTCTCGGTCGCTAGTCATTGTCTTGGTGAGGCCTAATGTTCGAAGGTCGTGCTTCACCACCTCATCCCAGGTCTTCCTGGGTCTACCTCTGCCACAGGTTCCCTCAACCGCTAGGGTGTGACACTTTTTCACACAGATGTCCTCATCCATTCGCACCACATGTCCATACCTGTGCAGTCATCCCTCTTGCATACCACATCTGATGCTTCTTAGGTCCAGCTTTTCTCTCAAGGTACTTACACTCTGTCGAGTATGAACACTGACATTACACATCCAGTGGAACATACTGGTTTCATTCCTTGCAAGCTTACGCATGTCCTCAGCAGTCACAGCCCATGTTTCACTGCTATGTTGCATGGTTGTTCATACACATGCATTATACAGTCTATCTTTTACTCTGAGCGAGAGGCCCTTTGTCACCAGCAGAGGTAGGAGCTCTCAGAACTTAGCCCTGGCTATTCTTATTCCAGCAGTTGCACCCACTACACTCTTGGAGTGGTTGGCGTCAGGAAGGGCATCCATCTGTAGAAACACTGCCAGATCAGATTGGAGCCTGGTGCAGCCTCCTGGCTTCCCAGACCCCAGTTGAACCGTCCAACCCATGCTAGCACGGAAAACGGACGTTAAACGATGATGATGATGATATATATGTTAATGACCTGTAGGAACATGGTATTTCGTTAAGCAACCATAATATGCTACAAAGTATATTGAATGTTTTTATAAGTCACTGCTGTGTTCTACTGTGTTAGCAATGCTATTGCATCACTAGTTAAGGTTATCTCCAAAAATTTTCTATAGTGCTGAATATATATGTGTGTGTATGTGTGTGTGTGCTTGGGCATGTGTGCATTTGTTCTCTCACCATTACTTGACAACTGGTTTTGGTTTGTTTACATCCCCGTAGCTTAGCATTTGTCAAAGCAGACCGACCAAATCAGTACTAAGTTTTAAAAAAATGATTACTGGATTTGATTTCTTCAAGGCAGTGCTCCAGCATGGATGCAGTCCATGATTGAAACAAGTAAAAGGGAGACAAAAGATTAAAGCATAAACCTTCACTTACCTTGCCGGATAAATGTTTGATTGACGTCTAACAAAATATCACATCCTTCAATTATCATCCGTTCGACAGCTAAATTTTTTCGTATGTTTTCAGTTTCACTTACTTCATCATGCATTATCTGAAAATACAAAAAAAGTAAGAGATGCAAATGAAATGGGAATTTTTTTTAAATATAATAATAATAATAAGGAAATTATTGTATACAGTACTCAGGTGCACCAAAATTTGTCAAAAAGTGCGTATAAAGTATATGCAGTAAGCATAGATTTAGCAGTCCTTCATTTCCTAAATACTGCACTCACCAGTTTTAATACACCATTACAATGATTACTGTTGAAAGAATTTGTCAAAAAATTTGAAATGTAAGAAACCTCATGTTAGGTTTTCATATCTTCTGCAATGACATGAGTAAAAGTTCAGTTAGAATTTATTACATTATTACTAATTTTATATCCTCTTTAAGTAGCTTTTTAATTATTATTATTGTTATTATTATTATTATTATTATTATTATTAATATTATTAATATTATTGAGTGAGAGAGCAGTGCATGCCATCAAAGTGACACAGGGGTAAAATATACAAAGCCCGGTATACCCATCATGACTACCCGTCTGATAAGGGTACACAGGCACATGCATCACAACCCTCTTCCCCTAAATTTCGGGCCTTGTGTCTAGAGTAGCAAAGAATAGTTAGCATGCCAGACAAACTGCTTAGTGGAATTTCATCCATTTTTATATTCTGAGTTAAAATTCTGCCGAGTTCAACTTTGCGTTTCATCCTTTTGGGGTCGATAAATTAAGTACCAGTAAGACACTGGGGTTAATGTAATCGACTAGTCCACTCCCCTAAAATTTTAAGCCTTGTGTAGAAAGGATTATTATTATTTGTCTAGTGCTTTATGTTGGAGGCACATGGCCTAGAGGTTAGAGCAGCGGACTTGTGGTCGAGGGATTGCGGGTTCGAATATCAGACCAGGTGATGTTTGTGTTTATGAGCGAAACACCTAAGCTCCACGCGGTTCCGGCAGAAGGTAATGGTGAACTTCTGCTGACCCTTCCTCTCACTCTTTTCTCTTGCAGCTCACCAGCAACGGACCGGCGTCCCGTTTAGGTGGGGAACCTATATGCCAAGGAAACCGGGAAACTGGCCCTTATGAGCCAGGCATGGCTAGAGAAGGAACAAACAACAACAACAACAATAGTACTTTATGTTATCAATCCCCAAAAGCTGAATTTATTAGAATTTGAACTTAGAATGTAAAGAGTTGGAATAATACATTCAGGGTTCAAATCGTACTAAGCTCAACTTTGGCTTTATATTCTTCTGGGGGTATAAAATAAATGCCAATCAAATACTGATGTTGGTGTAATTGATTTGCCCCCTCCCCTCGAATTGCTGGCCTCGTGCAAAAATTAGAAAAAAGAAATTTTTTTAATTATTATTTCAGGAAACTTGATTGTCCATTTTACATATTAAAATGTATAACACTCATTTGATGAAGCATCATTTAACCTGTAGAATTCTTACGTAGATCACCTGTAATCTAATTGAAACTAATGTGCATGCGGGTGGGCGGGTGGGTGTGTTCTTGTCTTGACATCATGTGATAGTTGTAAGCTAATGTCACCATGATATATATAAGCAGAGTAGTATCGTGTCATCTGTTGCCATTTTGCTATGGAAACAGGTCCAGTTAAGGGGAGGTAATTTGTTAGACGTTAATGGGGGTTGATGACAGGAAAGGCATTTGGGTGGGAGGGGAAAATCTACCTCAACAAGATCCACCTGACCCATGCCAGCATGGAAAAATGGACGTTGAAATAATGATGATGATAATGATGATGATGCTGACGAAGATGATAATGGTGGTGGTGAGGTTGGTAGTGGTGGGTGTCTGTCTGCTTAGTGGTGGTATGGGTGCTGGTGATTTTGCTGTAGGTGATGATGATGATGTTAAGGATGGTAAAGGCGGCGAGCTGGCAGAATCGTTAGCACGCCGGGCGAAATGCTTAGCGGTATTTCGTCTGCCATTACGTCTGAGTTCAAATTCCGCCGAGGTCGACTTTGCCTTTCATCCTTTCGGGGTCGATAAATTAAGTACCAGTTACGCACTGGGGTCGATGTAATCGACTTAATGCCTATGTCTCTCCTTGTTTGTCTCCTCTGTGTTTAGCCCCTTGTGGGTAATAAAGAAATAGGTATTTCGTCTGCCGTTACGTTCTGAGTTCAAATTCCGCCGAGGTCGACTTTGCCTTTCATTCTTTCGGAGTCGATAAATTAAGTACCAGTTACGCACTGGGGTCGATGTAATCGACTTAATACCTATGTCTGTCCTTGTTTGTCCCCTCTGTGTTTAGCCCCTTGTGGGGTAATAAAGAAATAGGTAATGGTGGTGGCACTGGTAGTTGTAGTTGTAGTGATGATGACGATGATGATGATGATGAATCTGAGAAAATCTAACTTTTAATAAATGTTCTTATTTTGATGCATAAATTTGCATATCTTGACAACATTTTACTTTATGTTAAAAATTTTGATTATAATCTTTGAATTTATTCCATATTAACATGAAACATTTGGGGTTGTTTCTTTCAGTTTTGTCTTGATTTTAATTCATAGTTTTAAGATTGTTAGCAGAGTAACACCCGCACACACGTGGTGACAAGCAGACTAATGCAGGTGCTAACGATTGTCCATACTAAAATGGAATATATCTTCATTTTATCTCCAACAATTCTTTCCTTAATTCTGACCAAAAAGCTCCAAGTCCTTTCTAGATATTTCCTCTCATATTTCATACCTTTCTATTTCATAGAAAAAAACATATAACCATGACAACAGATACACCTCGTTTTACATTGTTCCAAGTGAGGTCTTCTTTGACTTGAGGTACTTTTTTTCTTTTTAACCTTTTCATTGTGAAATTAAATTTTGTGTTTTTTTTTTTTGTTCCTTAAATAAGTAAAATGGATTAACATGACTGTCTGTTCGAATGGACTTTACTGTGATTTTTTAACACCAAGAGGACATCTCCTCTTGCTGGTTAATGATGCACATCAGCATCCGAGATATTGCAAGCAGGGGAGCGATGTTAAATATCTATCAGAAAATAGAATTGGTATTTTCTGCAGATCCTGTTTCCTCTGTCAACTGGACATATTTCAAATATATAGCTTTAAAAGTGAAATTCCTTGACAAAAGATAATTTGGTATATAAAATTGACTTCTGCTGTTAAAAGTAATGAAATTTTCAGCATATGCATCATCATCATCATCATTGTTCGACCGTGTTTGAGACAATGGAATTACATCAGGGTAGGAGAGTGTGCGCCCTCTGGTATCGCGAGCAGATGGGTTCCAGAGGAGAAGAATAGAAATTACCTCTTTTTCAGCTCTACAACAATGTCCAGCAAACTGGACTCTCTTACCTTTCACAAGAGATGACACAGGTGGTAGTTTCCCATATATTTGCATTTTGGTTGGATGGCGCTTCCACGAGAGATTTTGAGCTCTCATAAGGAGGCGAGTGTAGGTTCCATCCAACTGCCTCTCAAGCTTCTTTGATAATGTCCAGGTTTCTGAGCCATATAGCGGAATTGGTTTGACTGTGGCTTTGAAGATTTTAAGTTTGAAATCTCTACTTAGATTTGATGACCAGATCTTATGCATGTCATTACAGGCTGACCAGGCCATACCCTTTCTAGTTAGAAAATCTTTTTCAGATGATGATATGTATAACCCAAGATATTTGTAATCAGAAACCATATCTAAGAGCATATTTTTGAGAGTATGGAAAATATTATATGCATGTTTTCCATATTAAATGGGTTAAGAAATTAGTGGAAAAAAAAAAAAAAACTCAAAATAAGCCTTACGTCAGTTTCAGCGAACATAAATGCATAATGCTTTTTTTAGAAATCCTCCTAAAAGCCAGTACTGAAGGGGAAATTCAAATAAAATACATGTAAAGAAAATATGTGCAGATCATTTAATAAGCGAAGACGTTGCAAGGGAGGTAACTCATATAAAACTAAGATTTTTAAAACTGATTGAGTAATATACACCTATAATAATCGAAGATCCACTGATATTTCTATAGTTTTTATTCTTGAATTGCTCATGTTTAGCAAGTGATTTGCATTAAGATTGTATTTATTGAGATTAAATCAATGGTGATGTTGAGGAGCTACTGAAGCCATTAAACAAAATTTTTTTTAAAAAAACATGTATAAACTGTGAGATTTATTTTCACTTTATTGAAATTTTATAATAATAACATATTCAGACGCAGGAGTGGCTGTGTGGTAAGTAGCTTGCTAACCAGCCACATGGTTCCGGGTTCAGTCCCACTGCGTGACACCTTGGGCAAGTGTCTTCTGCTATAGCCCCGGGCCGACCAATGCCTTGTGAGTGGACTTGGTAGACGGAAACTGAAAGAAGCCTGTCGTATATATGTATATATATATATATGTATGTGTGTGTATATGTTTGTGTGTCTGTGTTTGTCTCCTTAGCATTGCTTGACAACCTATGCTGGTGTGTGTTTACGTCCCCGTGACTTAGCAGTTCGGCAAAAGAGACCGATAGAATAAGTACTGGGCTTACAAAGAATAAGTTCCGGGGTCGATTTGCATGGCCGCAGTCAAATGACTGAAACAAGTAAAAGAGTAAAAGAGAGAGACATACAATAACTTGATGGCTAGCATTATACTTCATGATCTTGTATACTCAATAATATATGGGCCAAGGCCCCAATAGGTTTGATTGGTTTGTTAGGCTGAAGTAACCAAAGTTTCTTTGTGAGATAAACTTCTGTAGCTTACAAGAATAAATAGTAAAAAAATATTGTTGTTGTTATTATTGTTGTTATTTAACTGCAGGTTAACAAACATGTACACAATGTTTTATTATTATTATTATTATTGTTATTATTATTATTATATAACCAGTTTGTCTTTCTGCTGAAAAAAGTACTTATTTAATTGAGTAATGTAAACCCATAATAAACCAAGATCCATCTTTTTTCAAGATAGTATAGTGTTATTTGAAGAAAATTTTGGCTGTTATTTTCTGCAATGTAAATGGTCACATTGAAGAAAGCTCAATCGCTCATTGAGGGATAGAGTAACCACATGGCTGGGAAGGGGATTGAGTGTAAGTGAACTTTCGTGAGGGTACCCAAAGGCTAGGGGGTGGTGGTGATTTGGTTGACTGCTTTTAAAAAATGTGTGTTATAGTAAATGAAATAAAATGTTAACTCACGCGTGATAACTCTTCCAGTTTACTTTGGGCATACTCTAGCTTCTCTCTCTCCACATGGTCATGAGGAGTGTGTGCCAAAAGTTCGTGAAGAGTAATTATATACCTAGGGATCTGAAATAAATAAAAAACAAAACAAAGAATACTGAATTTAGAAATGAAAATCAAAGAATATCGAATTTAGAAATGAAAATCAAAACATGCTAAAATAAAACTTAAGTGAATAAAATAGAATAAAATAATACAATTTTTAAAAAATAAAGTACAACACCTTACACATCAGTCCTAACAAATACTTCAGTTTCATTATACATTTCGAATTTCTTTACTGCCCACAAGGGGGCTAAACATAGAAGGGACAAACAAGGACAGACAAACGGATTAAGTCGATTATATCGACCCCAGTGCATAACTGGTACTTATTTAATCGACCCCGAAAGGATGAAAGGCAAAGTCGACCTCGGTGGAATTTGAACTCAGAATTTAACGGCAGACGAAATACCACTAACCATTTCACCCGGTGTGCTAACATTTCTTGTTTCTTTACTGCCCACAAGGGGCTAAACACAGAGGGGAGAAACAAGGACAGAAAAAGGGATTAAGTCGATTACATCGACCCCAGTGCGTAACTGGTACTTAATTTATCGACCCTGAAAGGATGAAAGGCAAAGTCGACCTCGGTGGAATTTGAACTCAGAATGTAACAGCAGACGAAATACCACTAACCATTTCGCCCGGTGTGCTAACATTTCTTATTTCTTTATTGCCCACAAGGGGACAAACAAGGACAGACAAAGGACAGACAAACGGATTAAGTCGATTACATCAACCCCAGTGCATAACTGGTACTTAATTTATCGACCCTGAAAGGATGAAAGGCAAAGTCGACCTCGGTGGAATTTGAACTCAGAATGTAACAGCAGACGAAATACCACTAACCATTTCGCCCGGTGTGCTAACATTTCTTATTTCTTTATTGCCCACAAGGGGACAAACAAGACAGACAAAGGACAGACAAACGGATTAAGTCGATTACATCAACCCCAGTGCATAACTGGTACTTATTTATCGACCCTGAAGGATGAAAGGCAAAGTCGACCTCGGTGGAATTTGAACTCAGAATGTAACAGCAGACGAAATACCACTAACCATTTCGCCCGGTGTGCTAACATTTCTTATTTCTTTATTGCCCACAAGGGGACAAACAAGGACAGACAAAGGACAGACAAACGGATTAAGTCGATTACATCAACCCCAGTGCATAACTGGTACTTAATTTATCGACCCTGAAAGGATGAAAGGCAAAGTCGACCTCGGTGGAATTTGAACTCAGAATGTAACGGCAGACGAAACAACGCTAAGCATTTCGCCCATCGCGTTAATGTTTCTGCCAGCTCGCCACCTTTAGATTCATTATACATTTCTGCATCAACTGTTATGTCAAATTAAACTATCTTAGAATAGCTACCAACGTTTCTTTTATCCTTTAACTTTAACTTGTTTGTCATTAGGCTGCATCCATGATGGAGCATTACCTAAAAGGGTCTTTTTAGTTGAATAGAAGCCTTTTTTCAAACAAGTCTGGTACTTGTTATATGGTATTCTTTTGCTGAACTGCTAAACTACAGGTAAGTGAACTAACCAACATTAATTGCCAAGCAATGTTATGGGGTTGGCAGACACAGTCACAAATTCATGCATACATTCACACAGACACAGACACAGACATATATACACATATTTATGATGGGCTTCCACACAGTTTTCTTCTACCAAATTTACTCACAAGGCATTGGTTGGCTTGGGAACCTAGTAAAGACACTTGCCCAAGGTGTCAAGCTGTGAGACTAACCCTCTTATTATAGCCATGCATCAGATAAAAACGTGTTGTGTAGGGGCCACCATGTCAAAGAATAGACCCAACACTTCAAATATTGCCAGTAGTTCTTTAAGTAATTTTGTGATAAGTATAAAAATCTATGTGATTATATGTCTAAACATTTGGAAGATTGTTTCAAGAACTATAAGGAAGATAACTCAAGACAGAACACTGGTAATAATTCACAATGTGCTGTAAATTCATTGCGGATAATTAAATCTTGGTAAATATTTTGGTAAATACATCACCTGGTACCAAACTAATTTCATCATGAACTGATTCATCATCAGTAAATTCCTTTTTATGCCAATGATGATGATGATGATGATGATGAATGAATTTGCTAATTCCATATCTTGTAATGAAATTAAGAAGAGGATGAATTTATCTGTTGATGATAATGTACGAATTTTACAACTGTACAATAATTTCCTTAACTGAGCACTTTCAACTTTTCCTATAGTTCCCTCTTATACGGTGCTAAAATGGTCTCATAAGTCATTCTGCAACAGTTGGCTCTTCAAATGCTCATCAGGTTACAGTGTATCAAACTTTATTGAAAACATTTTCAAATTGAATAAATGCAAGATAGTTATTTGCACTTGGTTGAACATTTCTTTTAGTTTCTTTCTTAATGAAAATTTCACTCTGATGTTTTCTATCTCATCCATTTCTGTTTCATGCTATGTGTACATCTTTTCTTCACTGCTTTCTAAATAGAATACATTCTCTTAAACATCATACTGCTGCCCTGCTTAGTCCTTTGAGCACCTTTACTGGATTAGACCCCAAGTAGCTAACTATGCTTCAGATTTATTGTCAAACACAAACAAGTACAGATTTGATCTTCCTGGGATTGAGTTGCAAGATGGCAATATATATATATCATCATCATCATCGTTTAACGTCCATTCTCCATGCTAGCATGGGTTGGACGGTTTGACTGGGGATCTGGGAAGCCAGAAGGCTGCACCAGGCTCCAGTTTGATCTGGCAGTGTTTCTACAGCTGGATGCCCTTCCTAACGCCAACCACTCCGTGAGTGTAGTGGGTGCTTTTTACGTGCCACCGGCACAGGTGCCAGGCGAGGCTGGCAACGATTGGATTGGTGCATTTTACGTGCCACCGGCACGGAAGCCAGTCAAGGTGGCGCTTTTTACGTGCCACCAGCACGGAAGCCTATATATTTATATATATATATATATATATATATATATATATATATCATCATTATCATCGTTTAACGTCCGTTTTCCATGCTGGCATAGGTTGGACGGTTTGACTGGGAACTGACAAGCCAGGGGGCTGCAACAGGCTGCAATCTGAATTAGCAAGGTTTCTATAATAATAATAATAATAATTGTGTACAGTGCTCAGGTGCACTACAACTCATCTAAAGTGTATATATAATCAGGTGTAGTTTCTGCGGATTTCGGAAAGCATGAGGGCCTTAAAGGATGCAGTGTCATGGCAGTCAACAACTGACGCAGGCAGTTTATTCCATGCTTCAGCAACTCTGAGCGTGAAAAAATGTTTCCGAAAGTCATGGGAGCTGTGTTGTTTTCTGACTTTGTAGGCATGTCCACGTGTGTTAGACACATGGAGATCAAAAAGGTGTTCAGTGTTGTTGTTGGTGAGGTGGTTGATAACCTTGTGGGTGTTTACCAAGTCTGTCGCCAGATGCCGGAGCTTCAGTGAATCCATGCCCAGGGAAACAAGACGCTCAGAATATGGTAGGTGTCTGATGGAGGGTATGCGTTTGGTTGTACGTCTCTGGACAGATTCCAGGTCAATGTTCTGAGCAAGATAGGGATTCCAAACTGATGATGCGAATTCCAAGTGTGGTCGTACCATAGCTGTATACAGTTTTAAATAGATGGCTGGAGAGCGGCTAACAAAAGTCTTGCTGAGTGATGCCAAGACACCCTCGGCCTTCTTGACAATTTTAGAGATATGCTTTGTCCAACGCAAATCACTGCTGACAGTGATGCCTAGGTCACGCTCGCAAGAGGATTTCTTGATATCAGTGTTGTGGAGGGAGTATGTGGACGCAGGGTTTTTTCTCCCAAAATGCATGATGGTACACTTGTCCACAGCCAGTTTCAGTTGCCAGTCTGTGATCCATTGCTGCATTGTGTCTAGGTCTGATTGCAGGAAAGAGTTGTAGACATCAGGATCAGTCCTCTTGATTTCAAGGTACAGCTTGATGTCGTCTGCATATTTCAATACTGTGGCATTCTTTAAATTGGCATCTATGTCATTAATGTATGCCACAAACAGGAGGGGACCAAGGACAGATCCCTGTGGTACACCCGATGACATCTCATATGGTGTAGAATGCTGTCCTAGAACTGTGACTACCTCCTTTCGGCTGAGGATGAAGGATTTCAACCAGTTAAAAAGGTCATCCCCCACACCCATTGCAGAGAGTTTCACCATAAGCCTTTTGTGTGGCACAGAGTTGAAAGCCTTAGCAAAGTCAAGGTAGACAACATCCACCCATGAGCCACTGTCAGTGATCTGAGTAATGTCCTCAAGGAACTCGACAAGCTGGTCACTGCAGCTGGAGTTAGGGACAAATCCATATTGTGAGGGTCGGATGAGACTGTGAGAGCTCCAGAAGTTCCAGAGTGTTTCTCTGACACATGATTCCATCAGTTTTGCAATACAGCTAGTGAGACTGACTGGGCGATAGTTGACAGGTGAAGTGCGGTCACCCTTTTTGAACAGAGGAATGACACTGGCAGTTTTCCACTGCTCTGGAGTAGCACCATTGTTGAGACAGTACTGGAAGAAAATAGAAAGCTGGTGTAAAAGGAAGTGCCTGCCACGTTTGAGAAGCAGGTATGTAACTCCATCGAGACCAGGGGAGGCATAGTTGCGCTTATTTTGAAGGTGGATGCCCTTCCATCGACCACGTTCGGATGGTTCTTTTTACGTGCCATCAGCACGTGGTCTTGCCATCGGCACGGGGTGCGAATCTGCCGTTGAAATCTATGAGTCGCATGCATTTCCATCTGCATAATTCAAAGTCATAATTTGAAGTTGTTTTTAACACAGTGAGCTGGAGCAATCGTTAGCATGCCGGACAAAATGCTTAGCAACATTTCGTCTGTCTTTACATTCTGAGTTCAAATCCCATCAAGGTCGACTTTACCTTTCATCCTTTCAGGATCGATATAATAAATACCAGTTGGGCCTTACTCATTACCCACAAATCTCTAGCCTTATGCGAACATTTGAAACAATAAGTTATTTCCCTTTAATATATGAGTTGTGTCCCTTGAATATGAATGCAATCTACTAAAAGAGTTTCTGCGAAATATAGGAATGGTTTCTTTTAAAATCAATATCTCTAGATAAAACCAATCCTCTGTAGAGGATTTGCAACATGACATCACCTTTTAAAGTGGTTCACATATTTACATATATATGACAGGCTAGAATTCATTGCACACCAGATTTCAATCGTAAAACGGTGTGGTGTAAAATGTGGTGCCAAGCTTCATGTTATCTTGGGATAACCAAGTACACTAGTCAGATGTGTTAATTTCATACAAAAAAAAAAGGATCTTTTCAGTTTGACCGGCAGTTTTTTAAAATAATTTCCACGTAACTAAACACTTTTAAACTTCGTATACTGGTAGAATGTGTTTATAAAACATCTTTTTCTCTCTTGGCTTTATTGAGAAAATTCTATAGTTTGTAAGATATTTGTTGTTTTTTTTCTTCAATTTCTGCAATTTAAACCAATCAATGACGTCTATCGAGGTGAAAACATTCTGTGCCATATGAATATGTCCCTCGTTTAAAAAACAGATTGGGTTTATTTACATTTCTGAAGAAAAAAAGATACCCTTCCCCTAACCCTAACTCTAACCCTAACCCTAAAACAGATTGAAATGCAATAGATCGATACTAGGATCATAATTATGGGTGATAATTTCATATGACACCGCTAAAGAAAACTGCCGTTCAAACCGAAAAGATCCCCCAAAAAATTGCTGCGAAAATATAATTCACTTTTTTTCTTGGCTTTATTGAGAAAATTGTATAGTTTGTAAGATATTTGTTGTTTTTTTTCTTCAATTTCTGCAATTTCAACCAATCAATGACGTCTATTGAGGTGAAAACATTCTGTACCGTATGAATATGTCCCTCGTTTAAGAAACAGATTGGGTTTATTTACATTTCTGAAGTAAAAAAGATACTCTTCCCCCCACCCTTAACCCTAACCCTAACTAACCCTAACTCTAACCCTAACCCTAAAACAGATTGAAATGCAATAGATCGATACTAGGGTCATATTTAAGGGTGATAATTTCATAGACACCGCTAGAAAAAACTGCCATTCAAACCGAAAAGATCCCCCAAAAAAATTGCTGCGAAAATATAATTCACTTTTTAAGATCTTTTAAAGTTGTCAAGTAAAGGCTGTTGATTTTTTCCGAAACTGTAACAGTGTTTTGCAAACAAATCAAAATCTCAATTTAAGTAGTTATTGTATTAAAATACACTTAATGTCATTACAACAATTACAGTTAAGTGAGCTTTTTTTTAATGATAGCATAAGTACTATAAAAATTATCAAAGCTGACAGAGCAAAGTTTTGTATGATAGTATGTCATGAAAACTTTAACATTTGATGCGGTGAAGTTTTGTACAATAATTTGTGAGGGCCATAAATTCTATCATATTTAATACAGCCTACGTTTTGTCTGATAGTACATAAATACCATGAAATCTATCATATTTTGTATGATAGGATATAAGTACCATAACAGCAGCTATTACAGTTAGACAGTTAAAATGTGATCATTTTACTGTACTGATGTTTGTTGGTTGGTTTTCTTAAACTCAAAGTTTTCCTTGTGAATGTTTTGTCACATATCTTGTATAGAATCTAGGAATGGTATTATGTATTTAAAGTAAAGCAGCAAGCTGGTAGAATTGCAAGCATACTGAGTAAAATGCTTAGTGGTGAGTTGGCAGAAACGTTAGCATGCCGAGCGAAATGCTTAGCGGTATTTCGTCTGCCGTTACGTTGTGAGTTCAAATTCCGCCGAGGTCGACTTTGCTTTTCATCCTATCGAGGTCGATAAATTAAATACCAGTTACGCACTGGGGTCGATGTAATCAACTTAATACCTATGTCTGTCCTTGTTTGTCCCCTCTATGTTTAGCCCCTTGTGGGTAATAAAGAAATAGGTATTTCATCTGCCGTTACATTGTGAGTTCAAATTCCACCGAGGTCGACTTTGCCTTTCATCCTTTCGGGGTCGATAAATTAAGTACCAGTTACGCACTGGGGTCGATGTAATCGCCTTAATACCTATGTCCTTGTTTGTCCCCTCTGTGTTTAGCCCCTTGTGGGTAATAAAGAAATAGGTACTTCGTCCATCTCTAATGTCCTGAGTTCAAATTCCACTGGGGTTCACTTTGCTTTTCATCCTTTCAGGGTCAATAAAATAAGTTGAGCCCTGGGGTTGATGTAATCAACTTACCCCACGAACCCAAACTTTCTGGCCTTGAGCCAAAATTTGAAACCAATATTATAATAATGAAATTATTGTATACAATGCTCAGGTGCACCACAACTTATCAGAGTATATGCAGTAATGTACAAATGCATGAGTCAGGTACATGCTTGCGTGTGTATGGAGGAGAGAAAATCAGGTGTAGTGTTGGCGAATCTCAGAAAGCATGGAAGTTTTGAAGAATGCAGTGCTCCGACAACTAACAACCAATGCCGGCAGTTTGTTCCATACTTCAGCAACTCTCAACATGAAAAAATGTTTCCTGAAGTCATGGGAGCTGTGCGGTTTTCTGACTTTGTAAATATGTCAACGGGTGTTAGATGGGTGTGTTTTATTTCATTTGCCACTTCAAGCTACTGATTTCTAACTTCCGAAACACAGAATGGATTTCATTGATTTACATTTTACCAATCTGATGCTAACTACTTCATAATTTAACCATTTAAGTATCTATTTTTCATGTTTTAAAGTAGAAGTATCTATTTTCTACTGATGCAAATGAAGAGTTGCTGAAGCATGGAACAAACTGCCGGCATCAGTTGTTAGTTGTCGGAGCACTGCCTCCTTCAAAACTTCCATGCTTCCTGAGATTCGCCAACACTACACCTGATTTTCTCCCCTCCATACACATGCAAGCATGTATCTGACTCATACACTGTTCAATTCCCAGACATTTGTACATTACTGCATATGCTTTATATGCACTTTTGACAAGTTGTGGTACACCTGAGCACTGTATACAATAATTTCATTATTATTATTATTATTATTATTGAGTGAGAGAGCAGTGCATGCCATCAAAGTGACACTGGGGTAAAATATACGAAGCCCAGTATACCCATCATGACTACCCGTCTGATAAGGGTACACCAGGCACATGCATCACAACCATATGCACACGACATGGTGATCTCATATCAAAATAAACAGCGCATGTCCTTGCAGGTGGGGCCCAGTTAGAATTTTCTTCTGGTCGAGTAGCCCATCCCACTCAGAAGGTCCCTGAATAAGGGTGGTTTAAGGAATTTGAACGTAACACCCATGTTTCCAGGGGTGAATTATTCAAACCCCAAAGAATCCCTCTCAGCACACGGCTATGATGCTCCCCCACTACTTCTGCTTATGATCAGAGATGTACATATCGTCAGCCATTATTATTTACATTATTATTATTATACAATAATTATTATTATTATTATTCTAGGCGCAGGAGTGGCTGTGTGGTAAGTAGCTTGCTAACCAGCCACATGGTTCTGGGTTCAGTCCCACTGCGTAGCATCTTGGGCAAGTGTCTTCTGCTATAGCCCTGGGCCGACCAATGCCTTGTGAGTGGATTTGGTAGACGGAAACTGAAAGAAGCCTGTCGTATATATGTATATATATATATGTGTGTGTCTGTGTTTGTCCCCCTAGCATTGCCTGACAACCGATGCTGGTGTGTTTACGTTCCCGTCACTTAGCGGTTCGGCAAAAGAGACCAATAACATAAGTACTGGGCTTACAAAAGAATAAGTCCCGGGGTCGATTTGTTCGACTAAAGGCGGTGCTCCAGCATGGCCGCAGTCAAATGACTGAAACAAGTAAAAGAGTAAAAGAGTAAGCAACAATGATGACATAATACTAAACTAAGATGCAGTCTTTAGTCCATCATTGAAATGCTTCTTTGTTGTCTTTTTTTAATAAGTAATTCCATAGTCATTGCTTTGATGAACTTTCCAGCCTACTGCCCTCTGTCATGATCTTTAAACATGTCCCCTACTTCTCTCCCGAGGAACATCACTTTTCTCTTGTGCTTCCTGTTAGTCATAAGTTCTTATATTCTAATAGTTTCTTTCTTTCTACTCCTATTCTCTAGAATTTCTTACCATCTTCTTGTATTCCTCTGGTCTATATAATATTCAGTCCTTTAAGCTTTTGACATCTATTGAATTTGTAGGCCCACATCGTTTCTTTGTTTGTAGTCCACTTACACTATAATGACTCCAAGCATCGTTTGGGACACAGTTGTTAAAACAAAGAAAACAAATAACGTAATGTTAATAAAATCTGAATCCTAAGATTTAATGACCATTAGCTATATTTATGTTCAACTATATAAACCTGAAGAGTATGCTTGTTTCTATATCTCTCTATATATAAACAGCA
>NC_042998.1:7251693-7279193 GCF_006345805.1 Octopus sinensis | reverse complement strand
ACACGAAAAAACCAGATTCAAAAAAATATGAGAAGAAAAGAAAGTGCATCAGAAAATATAGTAGGCAAGGGAAATTACTCTAATCAATAAAAGTAGAAGTTATTTCCCTTGAAAATGATTTTTTTTCTCGTATTTCGATTTTAAAATATTTTGTTGTTGTTTTCCGATCAAGTTACAATAATGTTTTCAGTCCAGAAATGCTGGAACTACACACACACACACACCTCTTTTTACATTTGTAAACAAAAGTATTCTTTCGTTCATGGGAAAGTAGCTTTGCAAGGGTACCTCCTTCAATGGTTTAGTCGAGCGTAACAATCCCAGGACTTATTTCAGCGTCGGAATTATTTTAACGCTTCTTACTTATCGAATTCTCACGTTGTGATTTTAGTAAAAAGGATGAATCCTAACTTGGACTTATACTAGCCCTCATGCTTTCTGAAATCCGCCGAAACTACACCTGATTGTCCCCCTTCCATACTCATACACATATGTGTATGTCATGACTCATGCACTGTTCTTTTCCTGACGCTTGTACATTACCCTATGTACTATACATACACTTTAGATGAGTTGTAGTGCACCTGAGCACTGTACACAATGTTTTATTATTATTATTATAAACTCACATACACATACACACACAATCACTTACACACGCACATACACAATCACTTACATTCATACGCACACAGACATACGACATGCTTCTGTAAATTTCCATCTGCCAAATGTCATTCACAAGGCACTGGCTGATCTATCCACCAAATGCCATTCACAACACATTCTCAAAAGACTCTTGCCCTTGATGCCATGGTTGTCAGATCAATAAGAAAACCATTTGTTTGATTATGAAGAGAACTTCTTTAACACACACATTCCTGCCATGAACAGATGAATTACATATAAAGCTACAATACTGTATGTAACGGTTACTTGTAATCAATAATCGATTATAGCAAACCCTGAATGAAGGAGATTCGGGGTTTATGGTCAAAGTGTTATGAATTTGTTTCCAATTATTAAAATAATAATAATGAAATTATTGTATACAGTGCTCAGGTGCACCACAACTTGTCAAAAGTGCCAAAACAGACACAAAAGCCTGGTGTAGTCTTCTGTCCGGCTGGCTCCTGTCAAACCATCCAGCCGATGTCAGTAAAGGAAGGTGGATGTTAAATGATGATGATGATGATGATGATGATGATAATGATGATGATGATGATGATGATGATGATGATGATGATGAAATGAATAAATCAAAGAGAAAAAGAAAAGAGGAAGATGAAAACTATATAAGACTAATCATCATACTTATATCAGTAAGGAGAATAGAAGCAATTTCTTGGCTTCTCTGGTGTATATATTCCTCTCTGGATGGAATGCCAGTCTGTTGCAGGATAATTCATTTTTACCAGCTGAGTGGACTGGGGCAGTGTGAAATGAAGTGTGTTGCTAGAGAACACAATGCATTGCCTGGTTCAGAATTGAAACCACAATCTTAAGGTTGTGTGTCCAACTCCTTAACCACTAAGCCATGTGCCTCCACCGACTCATATTACAATAACAACTTCAAACAAGAGCACTCAGGGAGTGGAAAACCTCTGCCATGGCATCACCAACGTTGTCTCAATGATTAGCCAGAGATGATCTTTAAAATGAGAATATCTGAAATAAACTCGACTGTTCTCACAAACGAGAATACTAAAAATGAACCCGACTGCTCTCAAAAATTAAGTAAAAAAAACAGAAAAATAATCCAGAATCTTTGTTTGGTACTGGATCGATCCCAAAATCTAATCAATTTGTGCCAGTCATGAAGCTAAACATCCATGAAAGTTTCATCCAAATCCATCCAGCAGTTCTTGAGGTATCTTGTCCATATATAAACAAACAAACAAACAAACATGACTGAAAACAATACCTCCACCTTCACTAAGGCGGAGGTAATAATGATATACCTGCACTGAGACACCTAGCAAAAATCTTGTGTGATATTTCTTGAAAATCAGACACCAAAACCACATAAGGAAGAGGGTAACACAAGACTGAAAATATACATCATCAAGGTGGTGAGCTGGCAGAAATGTCATCATCATCGTCATCGTTTAGCATCCACTTTCCATGCTAGCATGGGTTGGACGGTTCAACTGGGGTCTGGGAAGCCAGAAGGCTGCACCAGGCCCAGTCTGATCTGGCAATGTTTCTACAGCTGGATGCCCTTCCTAACGCCAACCACTCCATGAGTGTAGTGGGTGCTTTTTACGTGCCACCAGCACAGGCGCCAGACGAGGCTGGCAAACGGCCACGGTCGGATGGTGCTTTTTACGTGCCACCGGCATGGAGGCCAGGCGAGGCTGGCAAATGGCCATGATCGGATGGTGCTCTTTACGTGCCACCGGCACAGAGGCCAGGCGAGTATCAGCATGTCGGGTGAAATGCTTAGCGTTATTTCGTCTGCCGTTACATTCTGAGTTCAAATTCCGCCGAGGTCAACTTTACCTTTCATCCTTTTGTGTTCAATTAAATAAGTACCAGTTACGCATTAGGGTCAATATAATCGACTTAAACCGTTTGTCTGTCCTTGTTTGTCCTCTCTGTGTGTAGCCCCTTGTGGGCAGTAAAGAAATAAAAAAATATACATCTGCCACCTAGACCCCTATTTTTCACTCCTTCCATTCATTAGCTATTGCCTTTCACCAGACCAAAATAATAAATGAATAAAATAAAGGTCGTAGGGAAATCTAAAAACTGAAATGTTCCAAGTTCAGAAACAATCACAGACATATATCTGTAAAATTTAGGGTGTGATAGACTCATTGCATTCACCAACTTCTATAAATACCAGAACCTGGAAGCTGGTCAAAATTAAAAAAGTAGCAGGGCACATGGACATTTTTCTTGTTCTATAATGAATGTTCTTTTTTCTCTATTTTGATGCATAAATTTATACATCTTCATAACATTTTTTAATTATGTTAACTATTGGGTTGTCCGGAAAGTTTGTGCCAATTTTTAAAGGAAAGAAAATGGTCAATAAATACTTGCCATTACATTTTTAATCAACCAAACATGAAGCATTTTGTTGCACAATGCGTCTCCATCTTTCCTTTAACTTGAAAATACCCTCCTCCCAGAATTGAGGTGGTTTCATGGCAAAGAATTCATCAAGGTATCTTTTTACGTCATCCAAGGAATTGAAATTTTTACCATTAAGACTATTCTGCAAAGACCTGACTAAGTGGAAATCCGAAGGAGCAATATCTGGTGAATATGGAGGGTGGGTGGGGTAACACATCCCAGCCAAGCTGCAGCAATTTTTGTCTGGTTCCCAAAGCATCAAGTACCGAAAATGAACTTTCTTATCTTCCATTTTAAAGGGTTACAGAATTAACACAGGTTATAGGAACATAAACCTTCTTCCACAAAAAGATAGCTTAAACTGTGCTCTAAATGGAGGTGTAGTCAAATCCTATTTTATAGACTCAACCATGTTCTAAAATAAGTCAAAAGGTAAGCTACTATAAATCGGCACGGACTTTCCGAACAACCCAATATTTCAATTCCATATTTAAGCTTGTTTACGATGTAAAACACAAACTTCTTTCATTTTGTTAACGATTTCAATTGTCTTTGACATCATTTCATAGTTAAGCTTATTTAAAGTGTAAAACATAGACTTCTTCCAGTTTGTTTAAAAATTTCAATTACATCATCTTTGTCATTCCATAGGCGCAGGAGTGGCTGTGTGGTAAGTAGCTTGCTAACCAACCACATGGTTCCGGGTTCAGTCCCACTGCATGGCACCTTGGGCAAGTGTCTTCTGCTATAGCCCCGGACCGACCAATGCCTTGTGAGTGGATTTGGTAGACGGAAACTGAAAGAAGCCTGTCGTATATATGTATATATATAAGTGTGTGTGTATATGTTTGTGTGTCTGTGTTTGTCCTCCTAGCATTGCTTGACAACCGATGCTGGTGTGTTTACGTCCCCGTCACTTAGCAGTTCGGCAAAAGAGACCAATAGAATAAGTACTGGACTTACAAAGAATAAGTCCCAGGGTCGATTTGCTCGACTAAAGGCAGTGCTCCAGCATGGCCGCAGTCAAATGACTGAAACAAGTAAAAGAGTAAAAGAGAGTATCATCCTTGTCATTCCATAGTTAACTTGGTTTAAAGTGTAAACTACGAATTTGTTTTATCATATTAAAATTTCAATTGTTTTTGATGCCATTCCATAGTCAAGTGTAATGCTCAAACACAAGCTGTGACAAGCAGGATAATATAGATATTAAAGGCTATCAAATACCTAAGTGAAGTAACATCAAAGAGATCCGCCACTTGTTTGCCCATAAAATATCCAGAGAGCCTAACCATTGATATTACAGAACCACACATTCTCATCACAAAATAAATTCAGACAACTGCATTCAGCTACACAACTCACTAACCCAGTGCTTTTCAACCTTTTTGCTGAAGCAGAACCCCAAAGAAACATTCTACTGGCTCGAGGAACCACTGTGCAATAATTTAATTGTCTTATGCACACAGGAGAATTAAAAATTACTGTCGATTTCAGCATTTTTGTAACTTCTTGCGGAACCCCTGGACTGTGCTGGCGGAACCCTAAGGTTCTGCGGAACCCTGGTTGAAAACCACTGCACAAACCTAACACAAAAATTATGTAACAGCTTCAATAACAGAACATTTCCCATGTGTGTCAGTCAAACTTTCAACTCTAAGAAGTTTGCTGCTCAACCACATGGTTCTGGGTTCAATCCTACTGCATGGCACCTTGGACAAATGTTTTCAACTATTGCTTCAGGTTGAACAAAGCCTTGTGAGTGGATTTGGTTGACAGAAACTGAAAGAAGCCTGTTGTATATATGAATGTGTGTCTGAGGATGTCCCCTACCACTGCTTGACAACTGGTGTTGGTGTGTCTATGTATTGGTAACTTAGCAGTTTGGCAAAAGTAACTGATAGAATAACTCTGAACACCTTTTCAAACTCCACCCGTCTAACACCCGTGGACATATTTACAAAGTCAGAAAGCAGCACAGCTCCCATGACTTTAGGAAACATTTTTTGACACTAAGAATTGCTGAAGCATGGAACAAACTGCCGGCATCAGTTGTTAGTTGTCGGAGCACTGCATCCTTCAAAACTTCCATGCTTCCTGAGATTTGCCAACACTACACCTGATTTTCTCCCCTCCATACACACGCAAGCATCTATCTAACTCATACACTGTTCAATTCCCAGACATTTGTACATTACTGCATATGCTTTATATGCACTTTTGACAAGTTGTGGTACACCTGAGCACTGTATACAATAATTTCATTATTATTATTATTATTATTATTATTATTATCATTAGGCCATTGCCAGCCTTGCCTGGCCTCCGTGCCGGTGGCACGTAAAAAGCACCATTTGAGTGTGGCCGTCTGCCAGACTCATCTGGCACTTGTGCCGGTGGCATGTAAAAAGCACCCACTACACTCACGGAGTGGTTGGCGTTAGGAAGGGCATCCAGCCGTAGAAACATTGCCAGGTCAGACTCGGCCTGGTGCAGCCTTCTGGCTTTCCAGACCCCAGTTGAACCATCCAACCCATGCTAGCATGGAAAGCGGACGCTAAACGATGATGATGATGATGATGATCATCATCATCATTACCAGGCTAAAAAAGTAAAATAAGTCCTGAGGTTGGTTCATTCAACTAAAAATTCTTCAAGGTGGTGCCCCAGCATGGCCGCAGCCTAACGACTGAAACAGTAGACCTTCTGCCCCTGCCAACTATTAATCTCTCCCTCTCCTTTCCAACATCTCAAAGATTGCAGAAACAATCATTAACAATCACATTTTTCGATACCTTGAGTCCTTCTCCAACTTCAATGACTCCCAGGATGGCCTCCACAAAGCCATATCTACTGGAAACCCATTTGCCTGTATTCCACACCAGTGAGCCTTCATACTTGAAGAATATGATAAAAGCACTGTTGTGGCACTTTGTAATCAGCAAAGAATTCAGCCATGTAAACCATGTGAATCGCCAAGCAAAACCACTCCCCCATGGGTGCCATCCATCTTTCATCCTCCGGAATCAGAAGCTGCCAGCCAGACCCACACCATCACATGCTGAAGAAGCTCTGTATCAACTACACTCTATCAACTCTAATATGTCCAAAGGTTCAGTTTTATACTTTCACACTCTTTCTTCTATATATATATATCAGACTGCTGATTTTTTCTGTAGCATTTTACTTGAAGACACATGTGGAAGGGCGGAGGAAGCTAAGCGATTCTCATTCATATTTTGAATTTGGCGGTGCTAACATTGAACATGAGCGGCCTAATGCCGTTATGTGGAAAGATTCGTTCATAGTACCTTCGGATTCTAGTACCTTCGGATTATCACAGAAAATCCATGCTGATAAAGAATATGGTTAGTAAAGTATATTTTTTTATATTCTTTATGTAAAAACCTAATTCAGAAACGCGCGTCTATGGACGATTGGATATTGATTGATTTTCGTTACTTTACTCTCTGCCTGTGTGAATAACCTTCAAGTATTTTGGTTTCTCTGGAAGACCCTTTTTAAAGTAGAAGAAATGGCTAAGATTTTTGGCTGCTATTTCTGAACTTCGGTGTGTGGTGAGGCAATTCTTTGCCAAACCCTTTTTATTAGTATATATATATATATATATATATATTATGTGAAATAGAAAGATGAATAATCTTGTAGCAGATTAATCAAAAGTTTAACCGATACCTTGGTAGCAAAAATCACAGCAGAAAACAGCACGGTTGGAGGTACAACCATATGGTGTTGTAACCGTGCGTTGGTGTGGATAATTGAAATTAAAATATTATTGGTGAATTGAAGAAATGGAGCTGAACGAAGATTGAACAGAAAACGTTTTATTTCATTCATAAAACGATTTCTGTTCAATCTTCGTTCAGCTCCATTTCTTCAATTCACCAATAATATTTTATATATATATATATATATATCACGTGATCACATGACCGACCAGGCTAACAGATGTTGCTACACATTGCTGGTCACAATGCGCTTCACATTGTTTTAGCCTTCAAATGACACCACCCTGCTGGCTAAGCAAGCAGGCCAACAGAAGAAAGAGTGAGAGAAAGTTGAGGCAAAAGAGAACAGCAGGGATCGCCACCCCACCCTGCCAGAGCCTTGTGGAGCTTTAGGTGTTTTCACTCAATAGACACTCACAACACCTGGTCAGGGAATCGAAACCGTGATCTTACAACCATGAGTTCGCTGCCCTAACCACTGGGACATTGCACCTCACACACACACACACGCACACACATATATATGTGTGTGTGTGTGTGTATATATATATATATATATATATATCAATGTCTTGCTTACAGTCCCCTCCATTTACATCTACTCCTTTGCAGACCATACCCCTGTCATTCTGCCCCAGCCTTCTGCACACTCAAGCATCTTCTATTCATAACCTAGACACCACACACTTAACTTGTGCTTACTCCCTGTACAGAGATCTCAAAAGCATTCCTCAATGGTGACACGATAATCTTGCTTCCCTTCAACAATACAAAGATGCAAGCACTACATCTATCAAGATATTTTGCACTAGTCATCCATTAAACTTGAATGGCAAAGCTATAGAGATAGGCCTTTCTTCAAACCAGATCATTCGAAAAGAAACATTAAGCTGCCTATAAAGTGAACCTTACAAACGGAATTCTGTTGAAAGCACCTAATGACAAGCATGAAATGTTAAACTGGTTGGTGTGCTATTCATATCACTTAACTTAACTGACAAGAAGGTCTTTACATGGTTGATTGATTTACTAGAAA
Source organism: Octopus sinensis (assembly GCF_006345805.1). Taxonomy (NCBI): domain Eukaryota; kingdom Metazoa; phylum Mollusca; class Cephalopoda; order Octopoda; family Octopodidae; genus Octopus; species Octopus sinensis. The sequence goes on along the minus strand of NC_042998.1, from coordinate 7,271,327 downwards.
CAATGGCCAAATCTCCCTTAAAGTGTACATTCTAATTCTACTTTCATAAAAGGAAAGTGACATATTGTATAATAGGAACCTTGGTGCACTGTACTTAGAAATAAGATGGGGTTGCTATGGCTGGAATGTCTTAGACCATATGACTGCTTGATTAGCGATGATCTGAGGCTAAACAATGATAATAACAACAATAACTACTCTTTTACTTGTTTCAGTCATTTGACTGTGGCCATGCTGGAGCACCACCTTTAGTCGAAGAAAAATATATTTTGGCTTTTTAAAGAAAGTGATTAGTAAAATTATTATCTTTAATTTGGGGACAAGGCCAGCAATTTTATGGAGAGGGGTTTAGTCAATTACATTGATTCCAGTGCTTAAATGGTACTTATTTTATAACCCCCAAAAGGATGAAAGGCAAAATTGACCTCAGTAGAATTTGAACTCAGAACATATAGAGCAAGAAGAAGTACCTATTTCTTTACTACCCACAAGGGGCTAAACACAGAGAGGATAAACAAGGACAGACAAACGGATTAAGTCGATTATATTGACCCCAGTGCATAACTGGTACTTAATTTATCGACCCCGAAAGGATGAAAGGCAAAGTCGACCTCAGCGGAATTCGAACTCAGAATGTAATGCCAGACGAAATACGGCTACGCATTTCAATCGGCGTGCTAACGTTTCTGCCAGCTCGCCACAAGAGCAAGAAGAAATACCATTTTGCATTTTTCCTGAGATGTTAAAAGTTCTGTTGGTTGATTACCTTTAAAGAATATAGAATAAGACCTCTTTATGGAAAATGTTTTGGTTTGGCAAGAAACTAAAAAGATTTTAATAAATATTTTTGAAACTTAACTTATGGATTCACAAAATATCATTAACATACAATTATTCTTTCAATTGCAGAGGTGCATGGCTTAGTGGTTAGGGCGTCAGCATCATGATCGTAAGATTGTGGTTTCGATTTCAGGACCGAGTGACGCGTTGTGTTCTTGAGTGAAACACTTCATTTCACGTTGCTCCAGTCCACTCAGCTGGCAAAAATAAGTAATGTTGCAATGGACTGGCGTCCCGTCCAGCTGGGGAACACATACGCTACAGAAACCGGGAAACTGGGCCCATGAGCCTGGCTACGCTTTAAAAGGGTGCATTTATTTATTTTATTTATTCTTTTGTTTGGTGATGCTTAACTTCTTTTAATCTCCTAATTCCTAATTAGGCTACAATTAGTTGTGAAATGTACAGTAGCTATGAATATCTCTTGGGCCTCCATTAATTAAATTAACCATGCATGGGTAGGTCTGGCTAAGATTTTTTGAGAAAGACAAACGATTTCCCATGTATGCGAATGGCTGCTGGGTTGAACCAGTACTGTTTGGCACCAGTGATGGTGCTGCTATTGCTGTCAGAATGCAAAAAGTCAAAACAGATACTGGACAGCATCCTGCTTCATCCTCAATCTAACATTCTGGGCTGGTACTTTATTTTATCAACCCAGAGGAAAAAAAGAAAAAAAAAAAGAAGAAAATTAAGGGTCAAGTTGACCTCAATAGGATTTGAACTTAAAATCTGGACATTTGGAGCCATTCTATTTGATACTCTAAAGACTCAGCCAGTTTGCTATCTTAGTTACAAATGATTGTATCTGTTAAAATAAGCAGAACTGGCTGAAGGTACTGGCAACTTGGGTAGTTGCATAGAATGTTGCATGCTGATAAGGGTACCATGTCACTTGCTTGGTATCTTTGAAATGAAAGGGAAATATTTAGTATTTTGTCATAAATACTATTCAATATTTTGTCGTAAATACTAAATTTCTACAGGTTTTACTCCTTACAAAAACTGTTAAAAAGATAAGACAAAAAAGGACAAAAATATTTGTAAAAACATTGAAATTTAGTTTACTATGGATGCCAGTAACTCTAGGGTTGGTCCTGGTTAAAACAAGAATTGATTGGTATTATCATAAGGACTGCTTTTTAAAATTATGTTCTAAGTTCAAATCTCACCTAGATCAACTTTCAAAATCTTCAGGAGGCATTATATATACTGGGGGTCATATAATAGACTGACCCCTCCTTACAAAATTTATGGCCTTGTGCCTAGGATAGGGTAGAAATAGAGCTGAGATACTAGAGTATTCGCTTTTAGCATTTAGTTTTATTTCTAAACAGTTTGCCTTAACCTCCCCCCCTCTCTCAGAGAGGCAGAAGCACCTACACACACATATACACACACGGCAGTAACTTCCGTCTACCAAATTTAACTACAAAGCTTCAGTCGGCCCAGGGCTATAGCAGAAGACACTTGCCCAAAGTGCCACACGGTGGGACTGAACCCGAAACCATGTAGCTAGGAAGCAAGCTCCCTAACCACACAGCCATGCCCGCGCCTACAACATCTTTATATATAAAAGTGAAGTTGTGTGAGTGTTTGTCTCCTACGATTTAGATTCCTAACTACTCCCACATTTTGCGGTGCAGATTAACCAAAACCGGGTATCTTATAGTCATGATTCATATCGAGCCCTTCTGGGTATTAGCGCGCATCTACGATGAGTCAACGATTTAAAAAAACTTTACCATCATTTTTTCCCATTTTTAATGCATTATTTTGCTATTATATAAGGGAAGTAACTCTCTAAAAATGCTTATATAGTTATTTCCCTTACAAACCCGAGCAACGCCGGGCGATACTGCTAGTATCCAATAAATTTGATTAATTTATAAATGCAGTAACAGCTAAAGATCCGTGGATTTACCCCATTGCAAAGTTTAGCATCAATATTCCAAGCTTGAATTTTGTTGGAATCTACTTTTGTCGGAATCTTTGGGGGACAATAAATCAAGAACTTTTGCTATATTAGGGTTAATCAAATTCACAATACAAAACTGACTGTTTATATAAGAAACAGTTTTCTATATTTTTTATATATCTGCATTGTTGTTTTGGTGAAAGATATGTTAAGCCAGCTTTGAAAAATATAGCCACGAGCCATAACTCTAAATGGATAGTGAATCAATTGGTTGATATACAGAGGAAATTATCTGGTATTATCAGCATGCGGGCATTCACCTGCAAAATGAAATTCATTCAATGTGAAACACCCAGAGAGCAGAAGATGCTTTTGTGCAAACACACGGACTAATGGCTCTTGTATTTTCTTAAGTACAGTTCTGAATTCAGGTTCTTTACCAAAGGAATCTTTCCTATTGGTGCTGAATCCTACTACCTGCTGCTCTTTAATCTAGGTACTTCTCTAAGTGGTTCCCATAGTGTTATAGATATACAATCACCAAGTTCAAAGCAGTGGAAAAAGTAAAACTAATATCAAATACACACAGCTTGATGGCATGCCGAAAGCAGTGTTGGTGTGAGTGAAAATTTGTCAATAAGGTGGATAGTTTCAGTTTTTTTTTTTTTTTTTTTTTGTTTCTTTTGAGAATGTACACGTAACTGTTAAATGCATCATCCTGGTTGTATAAGCAGTAGTCTAACGCAAAGAGTGAAAGACTATTGCAGGCCAATCGCTTTCATCTCGCTGTAGCTATTTTTTATTAAATATCCTTAATTTAGCTTTAGCTATTTCAATAACAATGAGGAATGGTTATGTGGTTAAGAAACTTACTTCTCAACCATTACGTTCTGGGTTCATCCCACTGTGTGAATCTTAGACGAGTGTCTTCTACTATAGCCCCATAGCCCAGAGCCAACCAAAGGCTTGTGAGTGGATTTGGAAGACAGAAACTGAAAGAAGCCTTAGCTTTTCAATATCTAGGATACTACCACTCATCTCCACCTTCACCTCCCAAATACTTCTTCTTGTGGTAGTGGGAGCCTTTTCCTCCTTCTCTGCTCTTTTGTTTTGTAAGCTGCATGGCAACCTTACTAGTGTCAGTGACATGAAAAAAAAGCACCCTTTGCACTTTGTGAAATGGCCTAGCATTGCATCCAGCTGCAGAAACCATGCCAAAGGTGACACTGGAGCTCAACATAGCCCTGCAGCTCATCTATTCCCTGTCAAACTGTTCTACCCATGCCACCATGGAAAGCAGACATTATCGTTAGGCCTAACTCATCATAAAGTCAATACTACCATGACCGATATCCAAACTACAGTGGAGAAGGCTAGCCACTGGATTTGGTTAAAAAGAGACGATGAGCAATGGCTAGAAGAATATTGAGCTTTATTTGATAACCAGCTGATCTAGCAAGCGGGGCCTCATACCAGTGAGGCGGGGCCGGTGTGCATTGATGCCATTGAGAGGTAGGCCCTGAAACGGCGCACATTCTCTCCTGATGACCCCATATGCTTGCTGGCTTCCGGTATGCGGAGTTTTTGACTGATAGCACTTGCATGTGCAAGTTGGTGGCAAGACATGATGGTGATGGTGACCACGACGACAATGGTGATGGTGGTGGTGGGGATGATGATGATGATGATGATGGTATGACTGGATGCTCTTCCCAGTGTCAGTCACTCTACAGAATGTATTGAGTGCATTTTACCATAGCACCAGTAGTAGAGATATTGCCACATCCTTGACTAGAGTCACGAATGTTTTGTAAAATTTATAAGAGAAATATTTCTAAAAGGTTGTTAGTTATTGTATTTGAAGGGGAAAAATGTAACATTAAAATTGTTGAATATATTGTGTTAAATATTTTACAAATACTTTTATTCAATTTCTGAAGTAATTTTTGGAGCTAAAAATTTCTGAACATTAGCCAGAAATCCTATCATATTTAAACCCCAATTTTTCTGTTTTCTAAACATAAAACAAAAAACAAAAATATAAAATAAAACTAAAGCAGCATGTAAAAAAAAAAAAGGAAAATCATGTTAAATTACCATTTGCAAACTTGTTTTATACTAATAGTTCAGAAAGGTTAATGGAATCTTGACTCAAGAGAAATTACCATAATCACATTTTAAGGTGTTAGAGTAGGAGTAAATGGATTGGTTTGCCAATTGCATGTCCTTTCTTCTGAAACCCAAAGGAAAACATAAAATCCCAGCATTACATTTACCTGCAGCAGAACAGAGCTAAGATAGTTAAATAGAATACCTTGCTTATGGAATCCTGAAATAGCTAAATGTAAATAGCAAGTTTGATGAGTTTACTGTGCCAACAGTGAATTTGCTCACATGACAAAAAGCACAAAGCAGATTTGAATCTCTTCAAAATAATCCCAAATAACAAAGCCACAAGGCCTGAAATTTTGGAGGAAGGATTTAGTTGATTACATTGACCAGCCCCCCCCCCCAGCTCCCCAGTGTTTAACTGGTACTTATTTTAATCGACCTTGAAAGGATGAAAGGCAAAGTCAACCTCGGCAGGATTTGAACTCAGAATGACAAGATGGACGAAATGCCACCGAGCATTTCACCCTGTGTGCTAACGATTCTTATATCTTTACTACCCACAAGGGGCTACACAGAGGGGACAAACAAGGACAAACGGATTAAGTTGATTATATCAACCCCAGTGTATAACTGGTACTTATTTCATTAACTCTGAAAGGGATGAAAGGCAAAGTCAACCTCGGAAGAATTTGAACTGAGGACATGAAGACAGATGAAATACCACTAAGTATTTTGCCATTTATACTAATGATTCTGCCAACATACCACCTATCACCATGATGATGATGATGATGATGATGATGATGATTTAGCATCTTTTGTCTATGCTGGAATGGGTTGGATGGTTTGACTAGGCTGGTAAGCTAGAAGGCTGTGCCAGGCTCCAGTCTGATTTGGCATGATTTTCTACAGCTGGATGCCCTTCCTAGCACCAACTACTCTGAGAGTGTAGTGGGCGCTTTTATGTGCGATGTCACCACCTTAATTGTATGTTTAATAATCCTTATGAAATCTATGAAGAAACTATCGAGTGACTGTGTGGTAAGTAGCTTGCTTACCAACCACATGGTTCTGGGTTCAGTCCCACTGTGTGGCACCTTCAGCAAGTGTCTTCTGCTATAGCCTCAGGCTATCTTTAATTGGATTTGGTAGAACGGAAGGCTGTGCCAGGCTCCAGACTGATTTGGCATGGTTTTCTACAGCTGGATGCCCTTCTTAACGCCAACTACTCCGAGAGTGTAATGGGTGCTTTTATGTGCCACCAGCATGGGTGCCATTTGCATGACACTGGTATCTGCCATGATTATGACTTTGCTTGGCTTGATGGGTCTTCTTCTCAAGCACGGCATAATGCCAAAGGTCTTGGTCATTGCCTCTGTGAAGCTCCACACATGAAAGGAACCTGGCCACCTCGCCTCCATGAGGCCCAACACATGAAAGGAACCTGGCCACCTCGCCTCCATGAGGCCCTGCACATGAAAGGAACCTGGCCACCTCGCCTCCATGAGGCCCTGCACATGAAAGGAACCTGGCCATCTCACCTCCATGAGGCCCAACACTTGAAAGGAACTCAGCCACTTTGCCTCCATTCAAATTTTGGCACAAGACCAGCAATTTGGGGGGAGGAGTTACGTTGATTACATCGACCCCTGTGTTTAACTGGTACTTCTTTTATTGTCCCTAAAAGAGGAAAAGCAAAGTGAACCTTAGCAGGATTTGAATTCAGAGCATACATAAAGACAGACAAAATACTACTAAGCATTTTGCCCATCATATTAACAACTCTGCTAGCACATTGCCTCGCTCTTCAAAATATAACAATGGCTTCAAATTTTGGCACAAGACTAGCAATTCCAAAGGAGGGATTAGTGAGATTGCAGCCGTGGCCAATACCAGTGTTGCATAACCAGCCCATTAAAAAGTACCATTGAATTGTTGGGTGATACGCTGTGCTTTAAAAGACCTGTTGAGTCAAGTGAAATTGTAGTCATGGCTGATGCCAGTGCCACCTGACTGGCATCCATGCTGGTGGCACATAATATGCACCATTCAACCATGGCTCGATGCCAGTGCCACCTGACTGACATCCATACTGGTGGCACATAATGTGCACCATTCAACCATGGCTCGATGCCAGTGCCACCTGACTGGCTCTCCATGCCGGTGGAATGTAAAAAGCACCCACTACACTCTTGGAGTGGTTGGCGTTAGGAAGGGCATCCAGCTGTAGAAAACTTGGCAGATCAGATTGGAACCTGGTGCAGTCTACTGGCTTGCCAGTCCTCAGTCAAACCATCCGACCCATGCCAGCATGGAAAACAGACGTTGAACGATGATGATGATAATGTTCAACTGGTACCCATAAGGAAGAAAGGCAAAATCAACCTCAGCAAAATTTGAACTCAGAATGTTAAAGACAGACGAAATATAGCTAAGCATTTTGCCTCTTGTTCTAACAATTCTCTTCAAAATAAAAATAATAATAATGATAAAAATAATCCCTGAGATAGGCACAAAGCTACATAATTTGGAGAATTGGTGCAGTCTGTTAATTTTAATTTAAACCCAATACTTGGCTGTCACTCATTTTACTAACCCTGCCCAAAATATGAAAAGCATAATGTTCTTAATTAAAGGCCCTCTCTTGTATGTTCAGAACATCCCATGGTATGAACACCAGACCAAAAAGGAGATTTATGGACATATTCAGTCCATCTCTGCAATTGTTGCTCAGTGCAAGGTAGGTTTTGCTGGCCACTGATGATGTGCTGAATGTCAGGCCATATTGAATGTTTTATTTTGGAGACTTCCACACCTTAACCCTTTAGCATTTAAACCAGCCATATATAGCCCAAAGATTCTACCTGTTTCATGTTCAAAGAGACTAGATCCAGCTTTTCACACATACCCTACAATGTCATTCTAAAAATAAACAGTCACATCCTCAATATCTCAAAGCCATGAGATAATGATTGATTAATTTTTAGAAATGCCAGCGCTGCCTGACTGGCTTCCGTGCCGGTGGCATGTTAAAAGCACCAACCGATCGTGGCCGATGCCAGACTCCCCTGGCACCTGTGTCGGTGGCACGTAAAAAGCACCCACTACACTCATGGAGTGGTTGGCGTTAGGAAGGGCATCCAGCTGTAGAAACACTGCCAGATCAGACTGGAGCCTGGTGCAGCCCCTGGCTTCCCAGACCCTGGTCGAACCGTCCAACCCATGCTAGCATGGAAAATGGACGTTAAACGATGAGGATGATGATGATGAAATATGAATAAATAGGTATTACATTTGACAGAGTAATCCGAAGACTAAAGGGTTAATAAATGAGAAACACCACTCAACTACATCGATATCATTGGTAGTGACACTCTTCATGAAACACCGAGGACTCAACAAAGCTAATGGGGCCCAGAGAGCCCTGGTATAGTGTTAAGAAGAAGAAGAAGAAGAAGAAGAAGACAATGACGATTTCATCTCAATCGAAGGAGAGAGGCTTTCTCCGTCCGGGTTGCGGATCCGTGGAATAAGCTGCCAGACGAGATGGTGAAGATGCCGACGACCGCTCGGTTCAAAGTCTCCCTTGACCTCAAGTGGCCTGAACTCTTTACATGAACACCACCCTGTACATAACTCCATGTCTCCCTACATGGCCTTGCTTTTTGCTTTTTGAGCCAAAAAATTAACCAACTAACTAACTAACGACATGCCTTAATTTACCTTGAAACTATCCAAGTAGGAAATTTTATTCTTTAGCATAATCACTAAAATATGTTACGTTTACAGATTAATTAAGCCATAAAAAGCATCAAAGTAAGGTGTGTAGTAGGTGTGCAGTGAAAGAAAAGTAACGAGAAATTTCTGAAATGGATGGGCCAGTCCAACACATCATAGATTTTTGCAAGGGACTAAAATTTTCAGTGAGACCTTTAATTAATTTTATTTTTGTTATCGGTTCAAAATGAACACGGTAATCTCACAGTAAACTGCACCACTTTTTAATCTGCATCTGAATTAAATGTAATTATGTTTCTTTTGAACTGTAGTTTAATGACCCCCCACAATTAATAAGAAGAAAAGAAAGGTTCTTATGATTAGCCATAGGAACCTATAATATTTATAGCGAAAAATATCTCCCTACAAAGAAATCATTTTTAACTTCCTGTAAAATATGAAGCATCAACCCTCCCATCAAAGATCCGACTTTTGTTTTGCTACTTTGATCTCAGTGAAATCTCCTCATCTGCAAAATCTATTGTTTTCTTTGTTCTTTTATTAATCTCACAAGTTATTACCCTTTATTTTTGCCATCACTTCAAAACTAACCAATTCTTCTGATCTTGATAATATATCAATCACCTTCGGTATTTCTAAAGTGGCCAAAATGCTAATTAATAATCCTTCCTTTCTTAAAATGGCTTCAACTCTTTACCCCACTCTTTATTCATTTCTTCCTCCTCACTTTTATTAAAAATTCTTCATTATTTTGGAATGTTAGTTTTTCTCTTAATTTACTGTTCTAAACGTATATATATATAAACATATGCATATATATATACATACATATATATATATATACACACATATATACACATATGCATATATATATACATACATATATATATATATATATATATATTATATATATATATATATATATATATATATATATATATATCTTTAAATCTTTAAATTGTCTCAGCTTCAAAACTGTGGTCATGCTGGGATACCAATATATATATATATATATATATATATGTAAGGTACAGCTTAAGAAAACAATTCAATTCTAAAACAAGGGATCATTGGTGCTAATGGTGTCCTCTTAATATCCTATGAACTTGCAAGCACTCAGAGAATCCATCATCTCTCTGACACTGTCTTCTTCAAAAGTGAACTTTTGTAAGTTCTCATGGAACATGCATTTTTCTATGGAGATAACACAACCTTTCCATTTCTCCACATCTTTCGGAAAATTTATTATCCAGTTTACTTCTAATGCAATTTCTCTTCTGGAAACTGCTTGTCCTTAACACTTGCTACAACTACATCAGGTTGCCACTTTAAAATGAAAATGCATTTCAGGGCTGAACGGTTATTGACATTTTACAATGCCCAAAATATCTCACAACATGTAGTTTAATCCTCATGACTCTCACCACTGACATCCTTTACAACTTTCATTAAAAGGCTTTGATCCTGAACAATAAAATTTCCTTTAAAACCCCACATCCCATCATCATCATCATTATTTTGTGTGTCTCTGTGACTTTAGTAGAAATTATAATGGATTCTACTCTTCAGAACTTTCTGGCTGCATCCTATCTCTGCTCACTTTTCGCTATGCATATTCTTTGTTTTTCACAATGTTTTTCCCTCTCTTCTGCATCACATGTGGTCATTGAAATTGAGGCTGCATTAGGTTTTTGTTTCCATTTATCCTATAAAACTCAATTTAATTGCTCAATCTCAGTCAACTTCAATTTTCCTTGTCTGATAAAGGCATTAGCTTTGAGTAGTGTTGTGGTTTTCTTTGCTTTTTTCTTTTTTTTTTCATTTTTTTTTATATCTCTTTGAAATAACATAAAAAATATAGTTAAGAGTGAGTAATTTCATTGCATTTAATTTTACAGAGTTATTGGTAGAATCGTTAGAACATCAGACAAAATGCCTTTGTTGTAATTAATTAAAGTGTAAGTTCAAATCCTTGTGAGGTCATCATTATTTTTGGCCTTCTGAAAGGAATAAAATTAAGTACCAGATAACTATTGGGGTAGATTTAATCAACTATACCCTCATTTCAAAATTTATGATCTTGTGCTAGTATTAGAAATATAATTATATATATATATATATATATATATATGGAGGTGCAGGCATGGCTGTGTGGTAAGAAGTCTGCTTCCCAACCACATGGTTCCAGGTTCACTCCCACTGCATGGCACCTTGAGCAAGTGTCTTCTATTGTAACCTTGGGCTGAGCAAAGCTTTGTGAGTTGATTGGGTAAACAGAAACTGAAAACAGCCTGTTCTTTATACATACATATATACATACATACATTATATATCAGAAGTGGCTGTGTGGTAAGTAGCTTGCTTACCAACCACATGGTTGTGGGTTCAGTCACACTGCTTGACATCTTGGGCAAGTGTCTTCTTCTAAAACCTTGGGCCAACCAAAATCTTGTGAGTGGATTTGGTAGACGGAAACTGAAAGAAGCTCATCATATATATATATGTGTATGTGTGTGTTTGTCCCCCCACCATCGCTTGACAACTGAAGTCGGTGTGCTTACATGCCCTTAACTCAGTAGTTCGGCAAAAGAGGTCGATAGAATAAGTACTAGGCTTACAGACAATAAGTCCTGGGGTTGATTTGTTCGAGTAATGGCAGTGCTCTAGCATGGCCACAGTCAAATGATTGAAACAAATAAAAGAGTAAAAGAGAATGTATATATATATATATATATATATATATTGTTACTATTATGCAAAAAAACTGCAAGTCCAAAATGTTGCTTTTTCAGAAAACGAAAAAATAGTTCCACCATTCCATTTCTTTTTAGATTAGCAACAGTTTCAGGTTAACAATAATACTTTGTTGGGGGCATAAAATCGTAACTCCGTGAATGTATGGTTTTTTCAGTCAGGATTATTTTTGCAAAGCTGTGATACGTAGGACTTACTACACTTTTGAAAAATACTAAACCATTGTACGACACTTTGACAATTTTCATATGTTGGCATCTGAAGCCACTGGAGATACAATAGTTTGTCCAAAAGAATCGGCTATTGCAAGCAAAATTAAATATTGAAAAAAAAACATACATTTCGCCAAATTTGGACATACGATAGTTTAACATTTGGAATTCTGATGGCGAGCGACATTACAAGTCTGTGAAAATGCCTTTGTATTTTTGTGTCTAACTACCAACCCTGCAGCTTCCCGCACACCAAGGCATCCAGGCTATCGATGTCCAGAAATGAAATGTTTATTCAGGCGAAATAAATTATTATTGTTATTTGTTTGGAGATTCTTGTTCCTGCTATTTTCCTTTCCACGACTATGTAAGGAATTGTGAAGCACCCATCCAGTGCCAACCTCAACTTCCTCCTACAGTTATCAAACCTGCTGCTTTGACTGTTTAATTTAATATTCAAGATAAGCATGCACATGTACTTCATAAATGGTTTTGGCACACAGTTGAGTTGCTGCTCTGGATGGAAGCAGTCCGTCGGTTACGACGATGAGGGTTCCGGTTGATCCGAATCAACGGAACAGCCTGCTTGTGAAATTAACGTGTAAGTGGCTGAGCACTCCACAGACACATGCACCCTTAACGTAGTTCTCGGGGATATTCAGCGTGACACAGAGAGTGACAAGGCCGGCCCTTTGAAATACAGGTACAACAGAAACAGGAAGTAAGAGTGAGAGAAAGTTATGGTGAAAGAGTACAGCAGGGATCACCACCTCCCTGTCGGAGCCTCCTGGAGATTTTAGGTGTTTTTGCTCAATAAACACTCACAACACCCGGTCTGGGAATCGAAACCGCAATCCTATGACTGCAAGTCCGCTGCCCTAACCACTGGGCCATTGCGCCTCCTGGTTGCTGCTCTACAACACATGTGAATTTGTACGACTATTGTAGTACACAGAACAGGCATCCTTGATAGATGATTTAGTAATCAAACTGACTGATTGTTCGCTTTAATTTGTTTTACGGATTGAAATTTTACTGCTCTGGCAAAGATTGAATAACATCTTTGAATGACATCGAATTTTATAAATAACAAAGAAGCAAAACATAAAATAAAATAAAATGAAATAAAATAAAATAAAAGAGGAAGAAAAAAACTGGAAGTCAGTTTTTTTTTTGTGAGATGGAATTATTGGAAGATTTATATTCTTCATAAAGATTTACTGTAAGATAATCTTGAAAAATTTTATTTTAAAATAACAGTAACAACAACAATAATGATAATGACAACAACACCAACAGTAACAACAATGACGATGATGATGATGATGATGATGATGATGAAGATGTTAATGATGATGATGATGATGATGAGGAAGATGATGATGATGATGATGATGATGATGATGAAGATGATGATGATGATGATGATGATGAAGATGATGATGATGATGAAGATGATGATGATGATGATGATGATGATGATGATGATGATGATGATGATAATAATAATAATAATAATAATAATAGTTGCTGCAACTACATCAACTGTATCACCATCACCAGTATCACAACTTCTGTGTTATTGGAAAGAAACTATTAATCAATTTTGATGGCAAAACTATTGATTACGTCTGATAGATTTTAAACATGTGTTGTTGATAAGTCTGAAAATCAAACCAATTTGTATTGGTAAAAAAAAAAAATTAATGGCATCATAAAACTATGAACACAAATACCTCCTGTCTAACATTACTTATGCACAGATATGCAGATGCTTGACCTACTAAAAATAAGAGTCAAATTCCCTCAAGATTACATCATTATTTATCTTAACTCTTTAGCATTTAAGCAAGCCATGGAGAGGTCAATGCTTGGAATCTCATTGAGAGAGAGCACATCAGTAGCGAGGTCATCAGACGGAAGTCCGGCATGAGGGATGTCATCGTAGAATATACATGCAACAAGTTCAGATGGGCTGGATACATCACTCGGCTCACTGATAATTGGTGGACCCACGCAGTTGTCAAGTGGTACCCGCATGAGCAGAAACGACCACTCAGAAGGCCTCAATGACAGTGGAGTTAGGATTTTTGGAGGGCGATTGGGACCTCGTGGATGAGGAAGGCGTAGTAATCCAAAGAGGAGTGGACAGCATGCTGTGACCAGTGGGGTCAAATGGACGCCCAACGGACTGGTCGGTCAAGGTGATCAAGGTGATCTGGCACAAATATTCTGTTTTATGTTGTAATATCTGTTTTATGTTCTAAATAGGTTTTATATTCTAACAGGCCACATCTGGCTCCTTACACCAACCTTACAATGTCTTTCTAAAAGTATGTCCATACCAGCAGGGTCTTCTTTCTTGAACACAACATCTGATTTCTCTCATACCCAGTTTCTCGCTCAGTACTTTTGAACTAATTCCTTCATGCACACTGATTTTGCACACCCAGTGGAGTAGGCTCACTTTATTTCTTTTCAGTCTTCTCAAGTCCTCTGCATTCAAGGCTCATGATTCATTACCATGCAGCATTGCAGTTCTAACACATGTGCCATACAATCTACTCTTCATTCTTAGGGAAACATTTTTGTTGTCAACAATAGTAGTAGGTCCCTGAACTTTCTCCAGCCAGTTTCTCCAACTCTGGTAACTATACTTTCCTTACTAATTGCGTCTAGCTGAAGAAAGCTATTAACTATTTGTAAAACAATATGAACAAGAGCACTCAAAGAGCGCAAACCTCTGCCAAGGCAACACCAACGTCCTCTCAACGATTAGCTGGAGACCATTTTTAAAATGAGAATATCTGAAATACACTCAACTACTCTCACAAATACTAAAAATGAACCCAACCGCTCTCAAAAATTACATTAAAAACAGGAAAAACAATCCAGAATCCTTGTCTGGTACAGGATTGATCCCCAAATCTAATCAACTCATACCAGTTACAAGGCCAAACATCCCTGAAGGTTTCATCCGAATCCATTCAGCAGTTCTTGAAAGATCTTGTCCATGGATAAACAAACAAACAAATAAACAAACATGACTGAAAACAATACCTGTGCCTTCGCTAAGGTGGAGGTAATAAATAAGAAATAGATTTGACAGAGTAATCTGAATGATGAAGGGTTAAAAAATTACATTCTACCTATCTTAAAAATGGAAAAGAGAAATCTAGTTTAAGACATGATAGTCAAGGATAGAGCGTTTTCTTTTATCATGGGGCTACTCAGTCAGATTAAGACCCATAGAGGACCTAAGGACTTAAAAGATTTTGGTGTCCCTATATATGAAGTGAGTTCATGGCTCGCAGGACAGCCTGCTGTGCTTATATTGCAGGGTGACCTGCTGTGCTTGAGGAGACCTATTGAGTCAAGTACATCAACATCAAAATAAAAATCAAATGGAAATTGTAGTTTTGATACCCGTGCCAGTGGCACGTAAAAAGCACCATCTGAGCGTGGCCAATGACAGCGGCGTCTTGACTGGCGTCTGTACTGGTGGCATGTAAAAAGCACCCAACCATGGAGTGGTTGGCATTAGGAAGGGCATCCAGCTGTAGAAACTCTGCCGGATCAGACTGGAGCCTGGTGCAGCCTCCTAGCTTCCAAGACCCCGGTTGAACCGTCCAACCCATGCTAGCACGGAAAATGGACGTTAAATGATGATGATGATGATATATATGTAATTCAAAATGTAAACAATAATAAACTGAAAAATAAATTGTTATTTTTCAAAATGAAACAAAACTAATAGAAATATTTTTCATTTTTGTATTCTTCCACTTGAGTTACATTTGAAAAGTTTTCATCTACATTTTTTTAATTGAAAAATTCTTTGATCAGATTCTCAAAATGAATCTTATGTAAGATATCTGTTTCTATACTTGGTAGAGACAAGGCATCCCAAATATTACCTTAGCAGGTTTACTCTTTTACTCTACTCTTTTACTCTTTTACTTGTTTCAGTCATTTGACTGTGGCCATGCTGGGGCACCGCCTTTAGTCGAGCAACTCAACCCCGGGACTTATTCTTTGTAAGCCTAGTACTTATTCTATCGGTCTCTTTTGCTGAACCGCTAAGTGACGGCAACATAAACACACCAGTATCGGTTGTCGAGGGGGACAAACACACACACAAAAAACATATACACACACACATATATATACATATATACGACGGCCTTCTTTCAGTTTCCGTCTACTAAATACACTCACAAGGCTTTGGTCAGCCCGAGGCTATAGTAGAAGACACTTATCCAAGGTGCCACGCAGTGGGACTGAACCCAGAACCATGTGGTTGGTAAACAAGCTACTTACCACACAGCCACTCCTGCTGCTATTTTACAGCGATTTCTTTTGTGCCATAAACCATTTACCACTTCTGTAGTGCCCCCACTTCCCTTGATGCCATAAGTATGTGCTTATTTTGCTTAATGGTTAATCCAGCATTGCTCATGACTAAATAACAATGGCAACAACCCAAATTCATCTTATAATACATTTTTCCTGGAGTGCTGTTTTGTAGTACTATTTTTGTGATATACTCCTTAGATGTGGGTCAAATAAATAATGGCCCAGGCTTCTGTGCCGGTGGCACATAAAAAGCACCATCTGAACGTGGCCGATGCCAGCACCGTCTCGACTGGCTTCTGTGCCGGTGGCACATAAAAAGCACCATCCGAACGTGGCCGATGCCAGCGCCGCCTTGGCTGGCTTCCGAGCCGGTGGCATGTTAAAAGCACCAACCGATCATGGCCGATGCCAGACCCCCCCTGGCACCTGTGCCGGTGGCACGTAAAAAGCACCCACTACACTCGCGGAGTGGTTGGCGTTAGGAAGGGAATCCAGCCGTAGAAACACTGCCAGATCAGACTGAAGCCTGGTGCAGCCGCCTGGCTTCCCAGATCCCGGTCGAACCGTCCAACCTGTGCTAGCGCGGAAAACGGACGTTAAACAATGATGATGATGATAATGATGATATTATTTAGAAATAATACTTTTATAATTACTCATCACAACAGGGGTAAAGTAATGTTTCTTTATGGCAACACAAAATTGTTTAAACGACAACTGTAATAATGTTTTGCCTGATGAAGGTAAAGAAATTTACATTCATCTTTAATAATAATAATAAGAAGAATTGCAACATAAGCCATTCTAAGCATAGCAGGTAAGCAGCTTTTATAAAAAGATGTCTGTCTTAAACTTATGAAATTCTCAGAACATTAAATGAAGCCAATTTTAAAAACCAACAATAACATTGTCTACTTTAAACAGCCGTATTATGTTGATAATTTTGACAAAAGAAAATTTTTAAAACAACAACAACAACAATAAGACCTTGACTATATAGCATCATAAATTGAGAGCGAGCAATTTTAACGGAACAATGTAAATATTCTCTGAAAGAAATGACAACAAAGGAAAGAAAGAAATATAGAAAGAAAGAACAAAGAAAGAAAGATAAGCTTTAGTTTCAAAGCAATGCAAGAAATTTCAGGAAACAATAACAATATGCAGCTGTTTTGTCCATATTGTTATGTAACTTTTATCAAAGTGACATGATATCGACAAAATTTCTCATCCACAAAGTAAAATGGTACACTTAATAAGCCTTCCTGTCGTAGGCACAAGGCCTGAAATTTTTGGGGAGGGGGATAGTTAATTACATCAACCTCAGTGTTCAACTGGTACCTATTTCATTGGCTCTGAAAGAATGAAAGGCAAAGTTGACCTAGGCAAAGTTTGAACTTAGAATGTAAAGAGCTGGAAGAAATGGTGCTAAGTGTTTTGTCTTATCATGGTAACAATTCTACCAGCTCACTGTCTTAATTGTATATTTAATAAAATAAAATATATGCGCCCTTTTAAAGCCTAGCCAGGCTCATGGGCCCAGTTTCCTGGTTTCTATGGCGTATGTATTCCCAGCTGGACGAGACACTAGTCCATCGCAGTGTTACTCATTTTTGCCAGCCGAGTGGACTGGAACAACGTGAAATGAAGTATTTTGCTCAAGAACACGTGTCGCCCGGTCCAGGATTGAAACCACAATCTTACGATCATGATGCTGACACCCTAACCACTAAGCCACGTGCCTCCAGTGTATATTTAATAATGGTTTCAAATTTTGGCACAAAGCCAACAATTTCAGGGAAGGGATTAAGTCAATTACATTGACCCCCAGTGCTCGTCCAACCCATGCTAGCATGGAAAGCGGACGTTAAACGATGATGATGATGATGATGATGAATTAGAGGATATAAAGTGAAGGTAATGCCAGTGGAATTTGAATTCAGGAGGTAAAAATGGATGAAATGCCGCTAAGCATTTTGCTTGACGTGGTAATGATTCTACCATTTTAATAGTATGTCTAATAATCCTTTCTACAAAAGGCACAAGGTCTGGAATTTGGGGGAGGAGACTAGTTGATTACATTGATCCCAGGGTTTCACAGGCACTTAATTTACTTAATTTTTGACCCTGAAAGGATGAAAGGCAAAGTCGACCTCGGTGGAATTTGAACTCAGAACATAGCGACTGGCACAATACCGCTTAGCATTTCATCCAGCATGCTAACGATTCTGCCAGCTTGCCACATGTCCAAATGTTCTTACCTGGCCACTCCTTTATTAAGTGTAGTACTACTAACATAGTATAGTGTTTTGCAGCATTACCCATCTTTGTATTGTGATTTTTATAATAATAATAATAATAATAAAATTATTGTATACAGTGCTCAGGTACACCATAACTCGTCAAAAGTGCGTATAAAGTGTATGCAGTAATGTACAAATGTCTGGAAAGCGAACAATGTATGAGTCAGATACATGCTTGCGTGTGTATGGAAGGGAGGAGAAAATCAGGTGTAGTGTTGGAGAATCTCAGGAAGCATGGAAGTTTTGAAGGATGCAGTGCTCTGACAACTAACAACTGATGCCAGCAGTTTGTTCCATGCTTCAGCAACTCTCAGCGTGAAAAAATGTTTCCTGAAGTCATGGGAGCTGTGCTCTTTTCTGACTTTGTAAATATATCCACGGGTGTTAGATGGGTGGAGTTTGAAAAGGTGCTCAGAGTTATATATATCTTTAAAAGGACTTTTGCTCAGTGAGAAACTGCAGCTTCTGGTGTTTAAACAACACACAAACACTAAATATGTTGCATTGATAATGTTTTTATTATAGAGATGCTTCTATTGCATAATTCAAATGTTTTTGTACTTTTTATGGCTGTGTGATACCCGTGCCAGTGGCACATAAAAAGCACCAACCAAACGTGGCTGATGCTAGTGCCACCTTGATTGGCTTCCATGCTGGTGGCACGTAAAAAGCACCAACCGATTGTGGCCGTTGCCAACCTCCCCTGGCACCTGCGCTAGTGGCATGTAAAAAGCACCCACTACACTCACAGAGTGGTTGGCGTTAGAAAGGGCATCCAGCTGTAGAAACACTACCAGATCAGACTGGAGCCTGGTGCAGCCTCCTGGCTGTCCAGACCCCGGACAAACCTATCTCTTTACTACCACAAGGGGCCCAACACAGAAGGGACAAAGAAGGACAGACAAACGGATTAAGTCGATTATATCGACCCCAGTGCGTAACTGGTACTTAATTTATCGACCCCGAAAGGATGAAAGGCAAAGTCGACCTCAGCGAAATTTGAACACAGAACGAAATGGCAGACGAAATACGGCTACGCGTACTAACGTTTCTGCCAGCTCACAGCCTTGTGACCCCACTCAAACCGTCCAACCCATGCTAGCATGGTAAACGGACGTTAAATGATAATGACGATGCCTTTTTTCTATGACAAACTATTTTATGGTACAGACTGGGTGTATATTTATGATGTTACTTGCATTGTTAGTTAAGAGACTACTTCTACTGTATGCGCTTTCACTGTGTCAGTTTTTATTCACAGTTGCAATTCTCCTTGATGTGTTGCCTGCTTTGCAACTTGCAGAGTCCATGTCTCTTCCATGCAGAACTTTGTCCAGTGTTACTGCTCTCTTTGATAGTTGATGGTGAATCCAATTTCCTTTGCTGTGTCTCTCCATTATG
>NC_042998.1:7179193-7244193 GCF_006345805.1 Octopus sinensis | reverse complement strand
CCCAGCTGGAAAGAGAGAGTAAAAAGAGATGGTGAGGGTGTACCATTGATGCACAAGATGAATATAAGAGAGAGAAAAGTGATAGAGAATTAGAAAGAATAGGTGTATGGTAAGTTTGCGAGAGAGTGTAAGGAGAGTGACAGATGGTTATAGATAGGGATAGAGGTAGACACAGTGAACAGGGAACATGAGTAAGGGGATCAGAGAGGAATCAGAGAAGGGGATAAGTGACAGTAATAGGGAGTTGATGTGAAGTGTAAAGGGATAATGGGTGCAAAATCAAATTCGTTGACTGGCATCTGTGCTAGTGGAGCGCTAAGAGCACCATCCGAGTGTGATCGTTACCAGCAATTGCCTTACTGGCACGTAAAAAAACATTTGAACAAGGTTGTTGCCAGTGCCACTGGACTGGCTCATGTGCTAGTGGCACGTAAAAAACACCATTTGAGCATGGCTGTTGCCAGTACTGTGCCGGTGGCACATAAAAGCACCGCTACACTCTCGGAGTGGTTGGTGTTAGGAAGGGCACCCAGCTGTAGAAACTCTGCCAGATCAAGATTGGAGCCTGGTGCAGCCATCTGGTTTGCCAGTCCTCAGTCAATTCGTCCAACCCATTTTAGCATGGAAAGTAGATGTTAAACGATGATGATGATGATGATGATGATGATGGATAGATGTTAGAAGATGAATTGTGGTGAAAGGCTTCACAGAACTTTATGATATGTATCATCATCTGCTCAAGCTTGCTCAGACATTCTGAACCCATGCATGCCATCTGTCTTCGTCCTATATTAGGATGAGGGAGGTCTTCAGGGAGGCATCTATTGTCTCTGGGAAATTGATCTATGTATGTTGTGTTTAGACAACCTGCTCTAGTATGGTCGTGCTTTGGTATCCATAGCAGCAGGTCCATAGAGTGCAAGCACATTTCCCTTATACTGGTCAAAATCACGGGTTGCCTTTTTGGCAAGGTGCAGAACCCATGAGCCACCTTGCCAAGGTCACAGTGAAATCCTGAAGCCCAAAAAGGGTTGGAAATCCCATCATCATTGGAAAGCAAGATGGTTGTAGGGAATGAAATGCAAGATATAAAAATACTTTGTCTTTAGGGTTTCTTCCCCCTTCACAGAACAAATTACACTTTTATGAATCGTAGGAGGGGAAACCCATCAGTGTTACTGGCACTGCAACCATCTATAAGACCTACGACCAAAGATGAGGAATTTGGAATTGAAAGACATTCCATAACTTGCATTAATTTTAGGAACTATTATATTTATGTATACATATATTTATACACATGCATGATCACACACATACATATACACATGCATGCACACACAACCACACACACACATACATACACATCAAAAGAGCTGTTCTTCACTCCTGCTCCAGAGCGTCAGCTGCGGGGTCACTCCGAAAAGCTCTATCTGTGACGATTTCATCTCAATCGAAGGAGAAGGGCTTTCTCCGTCTGGGTTGCGGATCCGTGGAATAAGCTGCTGGACGAGATAGTGAAGATGCCGACGACCGCTCGGTTCAAAGTCTCTCTTGACCAGAAATGGCCTGAACTCTTTGCATGAACACCCTCCCTGTACATAACTCCATGTCCCCCTACATGGCCTTGCTTTTTGAGCCAAAAAATTAACTTAACTTAACTTAACACGATAAGAATTATTATCAGCAAGTTTCTATCAGGAGCAACTAAGACAAAACATTCCAGTATTTAGTGTTTAATTCAAGAAATCATAGGTCATAGACAAATGTGTGTTTTAGTGTCAGAAATCGACTATGCATGGAATGTTATAACAAGAGCACAATAAAATAGGTTCCACAGTCTCAGTGAACCATTTACTAGCAATTCCAAAATTGATAAAACTTTGAATCCAAGGACAAAAACATCACCCAAACAACAAAACAAAAAATGACAAACCAAAAACAAAAAGAAAGCAAAACAAAAATCTGTAGAGTATGTAGCATCAAATAAAATGATCCAGCATGGCCATAGCCATAGTTTCTAAAACAAAAAAAAAAATGAACTGAAGTATTGTAAAGGTAGTAAGGTCCTGAGCATGCACACTCAATCCATAAAGCCTGAGAGCTTTATGGATTGAGGTATTGCTGTTTATAAATATATACAATAGGCCTCAAGGTGTCTGGGGAGAGTCATTTTCTTTTTGTGCCTTATAATTTAACACACTCACCGGTAAAATTTCCACTTATTTCTTATTTTTATTGTCCTAAAATTTTCGTTGCGTCTTGCAACCTTTTCAATAGCCTTGACTATTGAAAAGACTATTGAAAAGGTTGCAAGACGCAATGAAAATTTTAGGAAAATAAAAATAAGAAATAAGTGGAAATTTTACCGGTGAGTGTGTTAAATTATAAGGCACAAAAAGAAAATGACTCCCCAGACACAACAGAATATGCTTCAACACACGAACTCATAAAGAATCTTGCAAACCAAATCCAAAGACCTCAAGGTATTAGTTTGCCTAGGCACCTATAATGCTGTTGTGATGACCCTAGTTCTAAGATGTAGTTTACAAGCCAATTCTCAGACTTGCTATTTCCGGAGATATTGGCATTTTGCTATAGATAAGATATTGTTAGATTTGTTTCAGCTTATACAATACCCAAATATTCCCGGCCCCGTTCTGACATTTTTCTTTTCTTTTAGGGAGATTCAGTAGTTGCTATATTGAATAGATCGAATAATTTTGCTGTTAGATGGTAGCACAGATGTTCTGCTGTTTTTGGCTGGCTACTGTGATATCGATTGCATTATGAAACCATGAGATTTCATTGAAGTTATTGTACCCATAAATGTTTCGCATAGATTGCCTTAAGAAATACACAGAACAATTTCCTCTTCTCTTTCTTCATTCTCGTGATTCTTAAGTTAATTTATTAGTTTATTTGAATAAATTAGAATTTATTACTTTGCCATCTAATGTATAAAATTACAATATCTAAGAATCTGCATAAAGCAGCTGACAAATCTTAAACCACAGGGATGTAATATGTGTCTAGATATATGGACATTTATTTCTTTCCTTTCTGTGTTTCTTTACATCTAAATATATTTGCACACATGTAGACTCTCAGTCTCGTAAATCACTTTTTATCAATTGGTTTCAACCTGGAGTTAAGAGTGTGCATCAATGTTGTATCAATGTTCCAAATTATTTCAATAAATATTTTGGTTAAGAATATGATATCTATAGTCAGGCTAAATATCTCTTAGGTGCAGGCATAGCTGTGTGGTAAGAAGTTTGCTTCCTGACTACATGGTACTGGGTTCAGTCCCACTGCATGGCAACTTGGACAAGTGTCTTCTATTATACCTGTGGCCAACCAATGCCTTATGAGAGTATTTGGATGATAGAAACTGAAGTACCACATATATATGTGTGTGTATATATATATATATATATATATATATATATATATATATATATATAAAGTTAATCCAAACAAGAAAGCACAAAAGAACACAACAATGCGAGGACGTGGAACAAATATAGTATTATTAGATGCTCAGGAAAGAAGGAAAGAAGGAAAGAAGGAGGGTTTAACGTTTCGAGCGGAGCTCTTCGTCGGAAACATAGGAGAAGGAAAGATCCAGAGAAGGGAAGACAGAGGAAAAAAAATCGCCAATGGTACACACGAGGTCACATTTTGAAAGCCATATATATATATAATAATATTAGGGAGTATAGCCATATATATATATAATAATATTAGGGAGTATGACTCCAAACTTACAGGGAAAAATTCAATTTATTATATATACATATATATATATCTATGTATATGTGTCTTTATATCTGTGTTTGCCACCCCCAACCACCACTTCACAATCAATGTTGGTGTGTATATGCCCCTGTGACTTAGCATTTGGCAAAAGAAACTGATAAAATAAGTAGCAGGCTTAAAAAATAAAGTACTGAAACAAGTGAACGACAAAAGATAAAAAAACAAGAGAACATAACAACAAAGAGCAACTTACCTATTTAGAAATATAGAATTGACATCCTCGTGTGTGATGGGGGGTTTCTTAGAGCTGGCAGCCATCCTAAAAGGTCGAAGAAAACATGTAACAAGAGTGGATAGCTGCCTATTATATTCCTCTTCACTTTCAACCATATTGAACACAATGCTGTTACGTTTCCTCATGCTTTCGGCATGAGGAGAACGGATGTAGAGCTCCACAATTTGTTTCCAACGCCGTCGACAGAGCCAACCACGAAAAAAACTTTGAACCTGAAATATAAATGAAAATGCAGTCAAGATAATAATAATGCATCATCACCAGTGTTTTACTTTTAAATTTGTAAGTTGGCATGGGTTTGAGAATAACTTATTGAGGCAGAATTTTATGGCAAATTCCCTTTCTCTCATCGACCCTTTTAGCACTTTTCTTACAACATACAGGGATACTGCGGGCATTTTAAAACCACAATATACATAGTAGCACAAAAAGTAATTACTAACAAAAAAAAAACTAATATCTACCTTAACCCTTTAGAGTTTAATCTGGCCACATCTGGCCCAAATATTTTGACATGGAGGCACATGGATTAATGGTTAGGGTATTGAACTCATGATTGTAAGATTGTGGTTTCAATTCCTGGATTGGGCAATGCATTGTATTCTTGAGAAAAACACTTCATTTCACGTTGCTCCAATCCACTCAGCTGGCAAAAATGAGTAATACTGTGACGGATCAGGGTCCCATCCAGAAGGGGAATATATACAGCACGGAAACCAGGAAACTGGCCCTTATGAGTTGGCATGAGCCAAGAAGGTAACTTTAACCTTTTTTCCTTTTTTTTTTACAAAATATTATGTTAAAACTGACCAAGTCCAAACTCACACTTACCCTACAATGTTATTAAAGTATGCAAACACAGCATTGAAATCTTGGTGCTACAAGATAATATATGATTAATTCAAAACAATCATCATCATCGTTTAATGTCCGTTTTCCGCGCTAGCACGGGTTGGACGGTTCGACCGGGGTCTGGGAAGCCAGGGGCTGCACCAGGCTCCGGTCTGATCTGGCAGTGTTTCTACAGCTGGATGCCCTTCCTAATGCCAACCACTCCGCGAGTGTAGTGGGTGCTTTTTACCTGCCACTGGCACAGGTGCCAGGGGAGTCTGGCATCAGCCACAATCGGTTGGTGCTTTTAACATGCCACCGGCACGGAAGCCAGTCGAGGCGGCGCTGGCATCGGCCACGTTCGGATGGTGCTTTTTATGTGCCACCGGCAGAGAAGCCAGTCGAGGCGGCGCTGGCAACGGCCATGTTCGGATGGTGCTTTTTATGTGCCACCGGCACAGGTATCACAACTACTATTTCCATTGATATTTATTTCGATGTTTATGTACTTGACTCAACAGGTCTCCTCAAGCACAGCGGGATGTTCTGGAATCCAAGGTACTTTGAATGGGCAGGGGCTATGCGGAACTGGTGCCAGAAGCAGCCTGGGTCTTTGCAGTGAATAAAATAAGCTTTGCATTTGTCAAAGAAGTCCGAATATAAATGGGTTAATCTTTCAGTGACCAGAAACCGATATAAATGATTTCTCATCAGTCAGTAATTCATGATAAGTTGAAAAATAAAAAATGTAAGTTGGAAGAATTGATTCTTGTTATTCTTTATCTTTTTTGTCAAGAGAGAAGGCAATGCTTGTGACTATTTACAGAATTGCTGAGATTAGGAAGGTAGAAAGATGAAGATAGCCTCAAATGAAAGATTTTGACCTCAATGCTTGCCACAGAGTGGATTCCACTAAAAGCACTCATAATTCTACGAAAATTGAACTCAGAATGCAAAAAGCTGGAACAAACTTTGCATTACAGACTTTGCATTAATCTATGACATTACAGACTTTGCCTTCCATTTTTTCTTGGTTGATACAATAAAGTACCACTTGAGTGGTACTTTATTTTAACCAACATCTCTCACAATTGTTGGTCCAGCTCTTAAATTAGAAACAGTTATTATTAAAAATGCTGGAACAATTATTACAGGCGCAGGAGTGGCTGTGTGGTAAATAGCTTGTTTACCAACCACATGGTTCCGGGTTCAGTCCCACTGCGTGGCACCTTGGGCAAGTGTCTTCTACTATAGCCTCGGGCTGACCAAAGCCTTGTGAGTGGATTTGGTAGACGGAAACTGAAAGAAGCCCGTCGTATATATGTATATATATATATATGCGTGTGTGTGTTTGTGTGTCTGTGTTTGTCCCCCTAGTATTGCTTGACAACCGATGCTGGTGTGTTTACGTCCCCGTAACTTAGCGGTTCGGCAAAAGAGACCGATAGAACAAGTACTGGGCTTACAAAAGAATAAGTCCCGGGGTCGGGTTGCTCGATTAAAAGGCGGTGCTCCAGCATGGCCGCAGTCAAATGACTGAAACAAGTAAAAGAGTAAAAGAGAGTATACCAGTTGAGAGATGAAAACCTTATGGGAACCTTTAACCTTTTAGTATCCAAACTGGCCACATATGGCCCAAATATTCTACCTGTTTTATGTTTGGTTGTTTAGACGCATGAGTCCAATTCCTGGATCAGTCAAACTATATATATCCTGGTTCAAGAGAAATGGACTAGATGCATCATAAGTTGGGAGAACATGGAATGAAAACAATCCAGGATTTAATAAAGGCTTTGGCTTGAAGTTCCAATAATGTTACCAAATATGACAGACACCTTTAGAAGGCTGGAAGGGAAATAGCTGAAATGTTGTGGTTATAATAATCAACTTGAGAGTATTAGCTTGAACACATTAGTGTATAAAAGCAAAAATAGGTGTAGGAGTGGCTGTGTGGTAAGTAGCTTGCTTACCAATCACATGGTTCCGGGTTCAATCCCACTGCGTGGCACCTTGGGCAAGTATCTTTTACTATAGCCTCGGGCCAACCAAAGCCTTGTGAGTGGATTTGGTAGACGGAAACTGAAAGAAGCCTGTCGTATATATGTATATATATATATATATATATATATATGTATGTGTGTGTGTATATGTTTGTGCGTCTGTGTTTGTCCCCCTAGCATTGCTTGACAACCAATGTTGGGGTGTTTACATCCCCATAACTTAATGGTTTGGCAAAAGAGACCGATAGAATAAGTACTAGGCTTACAAAGATTAAGTCCTGGGGTCGATTTGCTCGACTAAAGGCGGTGCTCCAGCATGGCTGCAGTCAAATGACTGAAACCAGTAAAAGAGTAAAAGAGTAAAGAGTAACTGACTTTAAAAACAGATAGAAATCTGTGTCAACAGAATTGCGTTGAGTTCCTTAATTCATTCATTAGGTTTTTATTTAACTTATTATGTTTCCATTTTCATCCTCTCACGTCACAAACACACACAGACTGTTGCTGGGTGAGAAACCAAAACCTCTTCTAATTATTGTAAATGCGAGATTTCAATAATTTTATGAATGCTGGCATGCCTGAATAGTTAACAGGTTTGCTTCCCAAACACATAGTTATGAGTTCAGTCCCACTCTACTGTGTTATGGGCAACTATTTCCCTTGGTTGACCAAAGCCTTGAGAATAGATTTGGTAGACAGAAACTGAAAGAAGCTTGAGGAAGGGCAGTGAGCAGGCAGAATTGTTTGCACACAATGTAAAATGCTTCGGGGCATTTTGTCTGTACTTATATTCCAAGTAAAAATTTTACTGAGGTTGACTTTGCTTTGTTGACTTTCATCCTTTTGGGGTTGATAAAGTAAGTACCTGTTTCTTTACTACCCACAAGGGGTTAAACACAGAGAGGACAAACAAGGACAGACAAACGGATTAAGTCGATTATATCGGCCCCAGTGTGGAACTGGTACTTAATTTATCGACCCTGAAAGGATGAAAGGCAAAGTCGACCTCGGCGGAATTTGAACTCAGAACGTAACGGCAGACGAAATACGGCTACGCATTTCTCCCGACGTGCTAACATTTCTGCCAGCTTGCCGCCTTAAAGTAAGTACCAGTTGAGCACTGGTGATTGATGTAAACAACTTAACCCCTCTTTGAAATTGCTGGCCTTGTACCAAAATTTGAAACCAATATCTTATTTAGGAAGAGCAATACAAATAACTTGGTGTAAAAACTCAATATTCATATGCTTCAAGAAACAAAAAAAAAAAACGTTAGTCAAGTATAGAGTGTAATAAGAGATTATATAAATAACAAGGGAACAAGAAATTATATAATGACCTTCATTAGCTTACAGCCGTTTCTGCTATAAGAGATAATGCACGCTTAGTTTAGTGCTTGTGTATCACCTTAAACATGTATATGTATGTGTCTGTGTGTATTTGTTTGTTTCTTCTTGTGACATCATGAAATAGTTGTAAATGAATGTTGCTGTCACACAAGGGGGTGTACTTTATATCCAACCTTTTGTAAAAAAACTGGCTAGACATGGGGAAATATTGGTTTCAAATTTTGGCACCAGACCAGCAATTTCAGGAGAGAGAGAGAGAGAGGATAAGTCGATTAGACCGACCCCAGTGCTCAGCTGATACTCATTTTATTGACCCCAAAATGGATGAAAGGCAAAGTTGACCCCAGTGGCATTTGAACTCAGAACATAAAGCCAGACAAAATGTCCCTAGGCATTTCGTCCAGTGTGCTAATGATCCTGAACTGCTTGATGCCTTGCCATGAGGAAATATTACTTTGCTTGGAAACAGGTGCAGATTGGCAAGAAGAAGGGTGTCCAGCCATAGAAAATCTGTTGCGATGAATTCCATCTGACCCATACAAGCATGGTAAAAGTAGGTATGTTAGTTAGTTAGTTAATTTTTTGGCTCAAAAAGCAAGAAGCAAGGCCATGTAGGGGGACATGGAGTTAAGTACAGGGTGGTGTTCATGTAAAGAGTTCAGGCCACTTGAGGTCAAGGGAGACTTTGAACAAAGCGGTCGTCGGCATCTTCACCATCTCGTCTGGCAGCTTGTTCCACGGATCCGCAACCCGGACGGAGAAAGCTCCTCTCCTTCGATTGAGATAAAATCGTCGCAGATAGAGCTTTTCGGAATGACCCCGCAGCCGACGCTCTGGAGCAGGAGTGAAGAACAGCTCTTTCGAGAGGTTACACTTTCCGCTTATGATGTTGTGAGCAAGAATGAGATCACCACGGCGTCGTCGTTTTTCTAGAGAATAAAGGTCGAGCGTCTTCAGCCTTTCTTCATAAGACAAATTCTTGAGACCATGAACCATGCGGGTAGCCAGCTTCTGGACTCTTTCGAGATGCTGTATGTCTTTGAGGAGATAAGGAGAAGAGGCTTGAATCCCGTATTATGATGATGATGATGATGATGATGATGATGTCATGATCATGATGATGATGGTGGTGGTGGTGGTGGTGATGACTGTGTACAAATTCTCTAATGCAGTGACTTAGATTGTTGAAATGACTGTACATTACAATAATGATGTTAGTCAGTTCCAGGAAAACCTTAACGAAGCCCGGGATATTGATGATTACGTTAATTAACCAAGGGGGGGGGATATCTGCTGATTGCATTATCTGATGTGACATGTCTTGTTTTAAAACATATAAAATAAGATTTGAGAGAGAGATTTGGCAGCTATTTTTAGCAGGTAGAGCAATCTTGTAGCAGTTTCCTTATTGGCTCATAACACATTATAATTGTTTTTATAGGGCCATTAGATTTGTTTGTAGTATTTTGGAACATATTCTGAAATAAATGTGTAATGGCAATTCTTGCCAAGCACTTGCGTAATCACTAAAAGAAGGCTATAAATAGGAGCTGATTATTTTCATCGCAACATTACAGAATATTGTTGTTGAAATTTTCAAACAGATTAAATGTACAACAAAATAGCTTGATACATATGTCTTATTGTGATAATTAAAAGAAATTTTTGAGGTATATTTTGACATTTTCATTTCAGATAAACTTAGATAAATTTCCTTTTTTTTTCTTTTTTTATTATCCTCAAAACATTATCTGTACAGAGAAGTATAGAGTTAGTAAGAAAATAAAAATAAAACGAAATAAAATTCTATAGAAGGTTTTAAACAAATGCATGTCAATAAGAAAAAGAAATTAAGAGGGAAAACAAACAAAAAGATCAAAAGCAAAAGGAAAAGAAAAAATAAAAGAGAAGGAAAAGGAGTGAATAAAACGGAACAGAGAAAAACAGGTGGAAAAAACAAAAAGAAAGTTACAAATCTATGAGTGAAAAATATCAGTGTTGAATATAGCGGTTTATTTGTCATATTACATCTAAATGAATATTCTCATAAATCTCTTCTGAGACTGTCAGATTGAATATCTTAACACAATCTGAAAAATAAAAGTGCCAAATAAACTAATCTGGTAAAAACATATCGCAATTCATCGAGCATGTACAGGTTATAAATGGACTTGTTTTTGAAAGCATCTTGAATAAAATATATTTTCATTCCTCCTTTTCATTTCATATTCCTAGTTTGTTGTTAAGACAAGCTATTAGCATGTTTTCGTGTCTTGTTCGAAAAGCAAAAGGTCACCTGTTATCGAGCAGTTCTGTGGTGGCTCAGAAGTAAGAAGAGGCAGGGAATATTAGATATACTCTTTACTCTTTTACTTGTTTCAGTCATTTGACTGCGGCCATGCTGGAGCACCGCCTTTAGTCGAGAAAATCGACCCCGGGACTTATTCTTTTGTAAGCCCAGTACTTATTCTATCGGTCTCTTTTGCCGAACCGCTAAGTGACGGGGACGTAAACACACCAGCATCAGTTGTCAAGCAATGCTAGGGGAACAAACACAAGCACACAAACACACACACACACACACACACATATATATATATATATATGTGTATATATATACATATATACGACAGGCTTCTTACAGTTTCCGTCTACAAAATCCACTCACAAGGCTTTGGTCGGCCCGGAGCTATAGCAGAAGACACTTGCCCAAGGTGCCACGCAGTGGGACTGAACCCGGAACCATGTGGTTGGTTAGCAAGCTACTTACCACACAGCCACTCCTGCGCCCATATTATAATAATAATAATAATAATAATAATAATAATAATAATAATAATATAATAATAATAATCTTGCCTTAGACTCTCAACTGAACACGTTGCTGCCAGAGCACTTTTTTTCTTATTGAATCACGAAGAGAAAATTCATGCTCAGAATTGTCAGCTACAGCTTATTTAATCAATTACACCTGCTGAATCTACATTCTACTTTCTACAGGGACTTTTAAATTTAATATATTAGGATATTGCTGCCAGGTAAGAATAATAAATATTTATTTAATGGAAAATTGGCAATTATATTAACAAGCCACCTCACTTTAGAGACGGATGCGGTTCCTTTAGCATGTGACTAGTTGTTTTTAAGTAGCTTCAGTCAGCTCCGTTCAAGCAGAAACATGGCATGGAGCTATTCCAGAGGTTTATCACTACATACGTAATAGACCTTAATTTCTGCTGAGGTCACACAGCACACTTCTTTTAATAAGATATGATTAGGATGATGTTTGGGATAGTAGAATCCAATGATTTTGAGATTGCTAAGGCAAAAGATGCTGGTGGAAACTTATCTATGAAACAATACTGCATGCTTTAATAATATAACATAATAATATGATATAATATAATATAATATAATGTAATATAATATAATATAATATAATATGTTAAGGCAGCAAGTTTGGCAGAAACGTTAGCATGCCTGGCGAAATGCTTAACAGTATTTCGTCTGTCTTTACGTTCTGAGTTCAAATTCTGCCAAAGTCAACTTTGCCTTTCATCCTTTCAGGATCGATAAATTAAGTACCAGTTGCATACTGGAGTCGATCTAATCGACTGGCCCCGTCCCCCAAAATTTCGGGCCTTCTGCCTGGAGTAGAAAAGAATATAACATTATGTTTAAAAATAGTGTGTACACCAGTGTACAAAATTAATAGCCACAGTGATATTCATAAACTGAACAAGGAATATACACATGGTGACCCCTTGCAAACAGTTTGTACAAGGGAGATACTCTTTACTCTTTTACTCTTTTACTTGTTTCAGCCATTTGACTGCGGCCATGCTGGAGCACCGCCTTTAATCGAGCAACTCGACCCCGGGACTTATTCTTTGTAAGCCCAGTACTTATTCTATTGGTCTCTTTTGCCAAACCGCTAAGTTCTGGGGACGTAAACACACCAGCATCGGTTGTCAAGCAATGCTAGGGGGACAAACACACACACGCATATATATATATACAACGGGCTTCTTTCAGTTTCCGTTTACCAAATCCACTCACAAGGCATTGGTCGGCCCGGGGCTATAGCAGAAGACACTTGCCCAAGGTGCCATGCAGTGGGACTGAACCCGGAACCATGTGGTTGGTTAGCAAGCTACTTACCACACAACCACTCATGCACCTAGATAATCACTTTTTAAAATAATTTTTGGTGGGATTGGAAGTTTGAATCAGAAATGAAGAAATAAAAAAGAAGAAGCATAGAATATACATATTTCAAGTGTTTTGTTGCTTACTTATAAGGAAATTAAAAAAAATTTCTAGAATATTTATGTTACAAGGTATGAATATTTATAAACAGGCATGAATCAGGATCTTATCTAAAGATGATTTTTCAAGATAGGTGGTGTCTTTTTACTTGCTGAGTCTGGAAGAAGAAGCAGCATCCCTGGCTTCAAGAGGCCACCTGAGACTGATTTCATTGCTGCTACGAATGTTATACTTAATGTTGGAAGTTGATACCTTCAAGAAAGGCATGATCAGGATGGAGATTTAGTAGATCAATATTCTGTGAAAGAAGAACTGGATGTAGTTATCTGTGTTGGGCTTATGGGACTGGGCACAACATGGGTGATAAATAAACCAACAATACTTGAAGGGAGTGGTTTGAAACTAGTCAGCTTTAAGGAAGTGGGTAGTAAATGAACTTATTCGAATATTAAGCCTGTTTTTCAAATTATTTACTCTGCTTGCAAAGACCTGTTGAGGCAAGGGAAATCGAAATCACTCAAAAATCAATGGAAATTGTAGTTGTGATACCAGTGCCGGTGGCACGTAAAAGAACCATCCGAATGTGGCCGTTGCCAGTGCCACCCTGACTGGCCTCTGTGCTGGTGGCACATAAAAAGGACCAACCGATTGTGGACGTTGCCAGCCTCGCCTGGCACCTGTGCCGGTGGCACGTAAAAAGCACCCACTACACTCTCGGAGTGGTCGGCGTTAGGAAGGGCATCCAGCTGTAGAAACACTACCAAATCAGACTGGGCCTGGTGCAGTCTCCTGGCTTCCCAGACCCCAGTCGAACCGTCCAACCCATGCTAGCATGGAAAGCGGACGTTAAATGATGATGATGATGATGATCCTCAATGTGTTGTAAATAAAGTATTTCAGTTTATATAATCCCTATTCACCTTCAGGTGATGTTCCCACTCTAAATTGAGGATTGAACTTGGAGCTTTTGTTTTGTCAACTGGCTAAATTGATTGGGGATTATACTAATCAAAACACAAATGAGGAAAAGGGAAAATAAGTCAGCTCTTTGAAACTCATTACAGAGAAAATAATAAGAAAATGTAGTTATTTAACTGTTGTTTTATAATTCTTGTGGCAGTGTAGAGTAAACTGGAACAAGATGAAATGAAGTGGCCTTACTAAGGGACACAACATGACAAGTGGTTCAGGAATTGAACCTATGCCTCATGGTCATGAGACTAATACTCTAACCATTACACCTCATGGCTTCATAAGTGGAGGGCTATATTTCCTTAAAGCTATGTAGGTACCTAAAATACTTTCACTAAAGAATGATACACGGTACCAAGACATCTTTGCTTTTGAATGATGGTTGTGCTTTCCTTCTGTTTTTATTATGTGGTTGCGTGATGAACATCTAGAATGATCTGCTGAAATCCAGTCTGCAGCACAATCTTCTCGACATATTCAGAAGTTTTATGGTGATGCTGGGTGAATGCTAACAAGATAACATATGAAGATAACATATAGTAATGACTGAATTTATTACAGGACATTGATAATCTAGTAATACACTACCAGTATAGACATGCAACTGATATTGCATCTACATGGCCGTTGCCAGCCTCGCCTGGCTCCAGTGCTGGTGGCACGTAAAAAGCACCATCCAATCATGGCCGTTTGCCAGACTCATCTGGCACCTGTGCCGGTGGCACGTAAAAAGCACCCACTACACTCAAGGAGCAGTTGGCGTTAGGAAGGGCATCCAGCCGTAGAAACATTGCCA
The DNA here is from genome assembly GCF_006345805.1 of Octopus sinensis. Classification (NCBI taxonomy): domain Eukaryota; kingdom Metazoa; phylum Mollusca; class Cephalopoda; order Octopoda; family Octopodidae; genus Octopus; species Octopus sinensis. The sequence continues at coordinate 7,229,919 of NC_042998.1, read as the reverse complement.
GATCAAACTGGGCCTGGTGCAGCCTTCTGGCTTCCCAGACCCCAGTTGAACCGTCCAACCCATGCCAGCATGGAAAGCGGACGCTAAACGATGATGATGATGATGATGATGATGATAAATGTGTATTTCTTTATTGTGTAGATTTTACTTTTATTTTAATGGTGAAAGTAACAAGCTACTGTTTTTGTTTAGCTACAGGTCAGCTCTCATCATTTAGGCCTATGTTTAAATATGTTCCAGTCATGAAGATCCCATTTTTTGCTCAGATATAGTGCATCAAAACTACATTATCTAATGAATCCTGTTTCAAAAGATTGTAATATATATTTCTTTACTATCCACAAGGGGCTAAACACAGAGGGGATAAGCAAGGACAGACAAACGGATTAAGTCGATTACATCGATCCCAGTGCGTAACTGGTACTTAATTTATCGACCCCGGAAGGATGAAAGGCAAAGTCGACCTCGGCGGAATTTGAACTCAGAACGTAACGGCAGACGAATAGAGAGAGTTTTTACCAGAATTTCTGAGACTAAGATCAGGTGTGGCTATGTGGTAAGAAGTTTGGTTCCTAATCATATAGTTTTGGGTTCTGCTCCACTGCATCGCACCTGGGGCAAGAGTCTTCTGCTATAGCCCCAGGCTGAATAAAACCTTGTGAGAGGATTTGGTTGACAGAAACTACCGGCCTGTCAAATGTGTGTGTGTGTGTGAGAGAGAGAGTAAGCAAGTGTGTATGAGTATGTGTGTGTGTGCATGTGAGTGTGTGTGTGAATGAGTGTGTGTACGCGTGTGTGTGAGTGAGTGTGTGAGTCAGTGTACATTCTATCGGTTTCTTTTGCCCAACTGCTATGTTACAAGGACGTAAACACACCAACACTGGTTGTCAAGCAGTGATGGGGGACAAACACACACACACACACACATGACAGGCTTCTTTTCAGGTTCAATCTACCAAATCCATTCACATGACTTTGGTTGACCTGAGGCTATAATAGAAGACACTTGCCCAAGGTGCCATGCAGAATGAACCCAGAACCATGTGGTTGGGAAGCAAGCTTTTTACCACAGCCACCCTTGCACCTATATATATATAGAGAGAGGCGCAGGAGTGGCTGTGTGGTAAGTAGCTTGCTTACCGACCACATGGTTCCGGGTTCAGTCCCACTGCGTGGCACCTTGGGCAAGTGTCTTCTGCTATAGCCTCGGGCTGACCAAAGCCTTGTGAGTGGATTTGGTAGATGGAAACTGAAAGAAGCCTGTCGTATATATTTACATATATGTATATATGTATGTGTGTGTATATGTTTGTGTGTCTGCGTTTGTCCCCCTAGCATTGCTTGACAACCGATGCTGGTGTGTTTACGTCCCCGTCACTTAGCGGTTCGGCAAAAGAGACCGATAAAATAAGTACTGGGCTTACAAAGAATAAGTCCTGGGGTCGATTTGCTCGACTAAAGGTGGTGCTCCAGCATGGCCGCACTCAAATAACTGAAACAAGTAAAAAAGAGAAAAAGAAAGAAAGAGATTCGTCTTCCACACAGTTTTTCTCTTATAAATTCATCCACAAGGTATTCTTTGTTGGCCCAGGGCTATAGAAGGAGACACTTCCCCATGGTGCTGTACAGTGGGGACTGAACCTGAAACCACGTGGTTACAATACAAGCTTCTGCATAAGTTTTATGTTTGATAAAATACTACCCTTTTTATTCCTAACTATCAGAATCTAAACCCTTACCTCTTTCTTTACGCAATTAATTCTCTATATGGTTTGAAGATAATTTAAAATTACTCTTTCACATCACTAGTTTTAGTAAACGACCAAAGTATCTAAAACTAATCTGAAAATATAGGATGCATTTCAATGGAATAAAACATTTATTGCATTTACAGTATTTTAAGCTTGGTTGAGCTCAACAGCCAAAGGCAAAATGATTGTTATGGATATCATAGGTAAGCGACTGAGTAAATAACAGAATGTGAATTTGTAGTTGTATGTATGTATGCATGTATGTATGTATGTGCGTGTGTGTATCCTTTAAGTTTGTTTATGGGAAGCATTTTCAATATATATTTAAAAGTTCCTATTCTATTATGCTGGCATGAGACTAATGATATACCAACTGGTGATACCACTGAATTGTGCTGATATAATGTAGGATAAATGTAGTAATAATAATAATAATAATAATAATTATATATTTTTTTTTTTTAGACATCCACCAGTACAACACAAAAAAACAACCAAATATATGGCACACTAGGCATAACAACAACGTGAACTTCCAACCTCTTGTCTCTTGAGGTCTCCGGGTGAGACTTGAAGCCAACTTGTACAAATATAAAGCAAAAGTCAAACATATAATAATAATAATAATAATAATAATAATAATAATAATAATAATAATAATTATAATAATCTTTGGATGGAATTTATAAATATTTTGATGCATCACAGCGTGTATTATATATATATAGGTGCAGGAGTGGCTGTGTGGTAAGTAGCTTGCTTACGAACCACATGGTTCCGGGTTCAGTCCCACTGCGTGGCACCTTGGGCAAGTGTCTTCTACTATAGCCTCGAGCCAACCAAAGCCTTGAGAGTGGATTTGGTAGACGGAAACTGAAAGAAGCCCGTCGTATATATGTGTATATATATATCTGCATGTGTGTGTGTTTGTGTGTCTGTGTTTGTCCCCCTAGCATTGCTTGACAACCAATGCTGGTGTGTTTATGTCCCCATCACTTAGCGGTTCGGCAAAAGAGACCGATAGAATAAGTACTGGGCTTACAAAGAATAAGTCCCAGGGTTGAGTTGCTCGACTAAAGGCGGTGCTCCAGCATGGCCGCAGTCAAATGACTGAAACAAGTAAAGAAATAGTAAAGAAATATGAGCATACCACAATGTGTCCTCTATCTCTCACACTAACACTCGATATTTTCCCCTTCCTTCTCTGTCTCCTCCTTGTCTATCTCTTCCTTGTCCCTCTCCTCCATCTCTGTCTCCCTTACCTCAACCTTATTCCTTCTGTTATTCTTACAGTTGCCATCATCTCACGATAAATCTGCTTCTTTTCAATTCGGGGTACTTTCTTTCACTTTACAAAGGTACAAGGTACCTCTGATAATGCTGGTGCCACAAAAAGCATTCAATACATGCTAAATGTTTGGTAATTGACCAGAGCAGAGAACAACATAGGGTTTAAAAAAAGCTCTTTAGTTTTGCTGATGGAAAGGCAACCTCTATGGTGCTGGTGCCATGAAAAACGAGCCTAATCATCATCATCATTATCGTTTAACGCCCGTTTTCCATGCTAGCATGGGTTGGATGATTTGACTGAGGTTTGGCAAACCAGATGGCTGCACCAGACTCCAATCTGATCTGGCAGAATTTCTGCAGCTGGATGCCCTTCCTAACACCAACCGCTCCGAGAGTGTAGTGGGTGCTTTTATGTGCCACTAGCACGAGGGCCAATCAGGCGGTACTGGCAATGGCCATGTTCAAATGGTGCCTTTTATGTTTCACCTGCACAGGAGCCAATCCAGTGGCACTGGCAACGACCTCGCTCGAATATTTTTTTACATGCCACCAGCACAAGTGCCAGTAAGGCGACACTGGTAACGATCATGCTTCAATTGTTTTTTACATGCCACCGGCACAGAGGCCAACTTGTTGCTTTGGCAACGATCATGCTTGTATGGTACTCTTCATCATCATTGTTTGACCGTGGTCGAGACAATGGAATTTACCATGCTACGCCAGACTCCACGGTCCATCATGGCATTACGGAGGTCCTGTTGCTGGATGCCTGTATCCCTGGAGATTACATCAGGGTAGGAGAGTGTGTGCCCTCTGGTATTGCGAGTAGATGGCTTCCAGAGGAGAAGAGTAGAAATTACCTCTTTTACAGCTCTACAACAATGTCCAGCAAACTGGACTCTCTTACCTTTCACAAGAGATGACACAGGTGGTACTCTTAGCATTCCACAAGCACGGATGCCTGTCATCGAATTTGATTTTGATTAGTACAAAGTAGGGTATCCAACCATAGAAACTACATCAAAAATGAAATGCTGGAGAAAGAGATTGTCTACTGAACTGTTGAATCTTGTTGAATCATCCTACTTATGCCAGCATTGAAAGCTGATGTAAAATGATGAGGGCGATCATGATGAAGATGATGCATCATGTTTGTTTTGTTCACTGCTCTCACAATACTCCCTCACTGCTTCCTTACTTTTTACACCATTTTCTCTCATTGCCCGTTCTCCCCACAGCTTCTCTCCTCCTTGCTACCTCAACACCTCTTCTCATCTTCTTCCTCATCCTTTGGCCAGCCCTTCACAGCCCTCACACTTATCTTTCTTCAAAAAAATTATCTCCAGATTCTTCTTCACCCTAATCTATTGCTCGTGGAGGTGCATGGTTTAATGGTTAAGGTGTTGGACTCATGATCACAAGATTGAGGTTTCAATCTCTGGACCGGGTAACGCATTGTATTCTTGAGCAAAACACTTCATTTCACATTGCTCCAGTCCACTCAGCTGGCAAAAATTAGTTATCCTGTAGTGGACTGGCATTCTGTCCAGGTGGTGAATTTATATACCATGGAAAACCAGGTAACCAGCCCTTGAGAAGGTAACTTCTTAAATCATGTTATTCTTACAGTTGCCATCATCTCACAATAAATCTGCTTCTTTTCAATTCGGGGTACTTTCTTTCACTTTGCAAACGTACAAGGTACCTCCGATAATGCTGGTGCCACAAAAAGCATTCAATACATGCTAAATGTTTAGTAATTGACCAGAGCAGAGAACAACACAGGGTTTAAAAAAAGCTCTTTAGTTTTGCTATGGCTCCCTTCCTGTCCATTTCCATTCAGACCTTCTATCCATACTCACCCTTATAATATAGGGTAGCTCTGGAATTCCCTGTACCCCACCCTACTTAAATCAACCTTTATCGCCTTTTCACTGTTTTCTCTTTTTCTCAGTAACCCCTCTCTTTTACTCTCTTTTACTTGTTTCAGTCATTTGACTGCGGCCATGCTGGAGCACCGCCTTTTAGTCAAGCAAATCGACCCCGGGACTTATTCTTTGTAAGCCCAGTACTTATTCTATCGGTCTCTTTTTGCCGAACCGCTAAGTGACGGGGGACATAAACACACCAGCATACAAACATACACACACATACATATATATATATACATATATCCGACAGGCTTCTTTCAGTTTCCGTCTACCAAATCCACTCACAAGGCATTGGTCGGCCCGAAGCTAGAGTAGAAGACACTTGCCCAAGATGCCATGTGATGGGACTGAACCCAGAATCATGTGGTTGGTAAGCAAGCTACTTACCACACATCCACTCCTGGTTAATAATCCCTTCTTGTTCCTCTTTCCCTGCCATATTTATTGACCTCTAATGGTTGACTACTCTACTCTTCAGTTACTGCCTTCCCTACAAATCATCATCATCATCAACATCATTGGTTAACGTCTGTTTTCCATGCTAGCATGGGTTGGACGGTTCAACTGGGGTCTGGGAAGCCAGGAGGCTGCACCAGGCTCCAGTCTGATCTGGCAATGTTTCTACAGCTGGATGCCCTTCCTAACACCAACGACTCCATGAGTGTAGTGGGTGCTTTTCATATGCCAGAGGAGGCTGGCAAATGGCCATGATCAGTTGGTGCTTTTACGTGTCACCGACACAGACGCCAGTTAGGTGGCGCTGGCATCTGCCACGTTTGGACAGTGCTTTTAACGTGTCACTGGCACGAGTATCTTAACTACAATTTCCATTTGATTTTCATTTTGATGTTGATGTTAACGTACTTATAAATCTGTTTCTGTCATCTTATCCTCCATCACCCACCCCCTAGAACCATTGCACATTCTGTCTTCTATTTCATCTCGGTTATAGGGTTTACATTATGTCCCTAGCCTTGCAAGGCTATATTCACTAGGGCTGGTTGTGGGATGACGTCAGCAGCTGGGTGAGTTGACCGGAAGTTGGGGCTGAGCGGAAGGGGGAAGCCGGCAGGCGCGCACAGGCAGCGGTGAATTCGGCCTTTCCAACGTGGGTCGTCGAGGTGTCAAGACGTGTGAAGACATCGCTAAGGTTTGGGTGCAGCAGCTGCTATCTTTAGTGTTCGGGTCGGGGCTGTGTCGAAGGATTAGTTACCACTGAAGGGTCTCCATCACGAGGAAGAGAAGGTAGGTGCTTTTATATTCAAATCGCACACACACCACACTGGTGTCAGGCAATAAAACACCCACTATGCTCTGTAAAGTGGTTGGCATTACGAAGAACATCCAGTCATAAAAGCCATACCAAAGTAAACACTGGAGCACGGAAGCAGTCTTTTAACTCATTAGTTTCTGCTTGAACTGGCCAATCCAAGCCAGTTTGGAAGATGGATTTTAAATGGTGATAATGATGATGATGGTGGTGGTGGTGGTAGTGATGTTGGTTACTGGTTACTTTGATACTTTGATAGGTTTCGGCCATTATTGGCCCAGGCCATGTCTAACTTAATAGCACCAACTGGTCAATAGCACCACCTGGTTACATCAGGCATTTTTTTTTTCTAGCATTAGAACTTATAAACTGTTAATGACAGCTTGTATAAAAACTAATAAATAAATAAATAAATAATAAAATAAAATAAAATAAAATAAAATAAAATAAAATAAAATAAAATAAAATAAAATGAAATAAAAAAACAAAGCAAAACGAAAAACTATTTGAATTGGAAAATGTAAGTGTAATAAGATTATTACGGGAAGCTTTTTTGATTATCTTTACTGATGCATTCAGTCTCAAAGAGACGTGAAACCTCATTTAAAAGGATATATCTCTCATTTATTCTTTTGCTTCAGTAAATTATCTCTTCATATACTTAAGGGCATGTTACAACATCCAGTGTTTGAACCAAGCTTCACTTTATTCGCTACTTATTTTTACACACCAACTCCTCATTTTAGACCAAAAAAAAAAAAAAGAAAAAGAAAAAAAAGGAAACGAAGAAATGTGCTAGCATCATTCATTCATTCTTTCATTCATTCATAACCCAATAAGTATTTTCATACTATGAAAGTAAAGCTTATATTTTGTATTATCTCTTATATAGATTCAATCTTTGGCTGATTTTCTTTGCCATTACTTTATATGTTATCGTACGAGTGTATCTTACAATATATAAATAAATAAATAAATAAATAAAAAGAAACTTATTTAAATTTTTTTTCTGGCTAATGGTTTCACCAAAGAAAACCAGCAGACAAAATAGTATTATATATATATATATATAAAAAAATAAAAAAAAGTAAAAGCATTATTTCAAGTCAGCCTGAATCTTAGACTTGCTGGCAACCAATCATTTAGGTTCAGTTTGTAGATTACCGTTCTAAAGAGTTTTCCATCAATTTTTCAAGAAACAACTGATGAAAGAAACAATTCTTTTGACTTCCAAAGGGGTGAAAATCAAATTAGACATATTTAATATCTAATAGACAAAGGAAAAACAATAATAAAAAAAAGGAAAAAGAAGAAATGAAAGCATCTGATTCTCTCAAAGACTTCAGTAATATTTATAAGAAAGCTACGTGGAATCAGGTTGGCTGAGGTATTAGCACACTGCTTCATTTGTCATGAGTTTAAAATCTCCCACATACTTAGTTTTTCTTATTGTGCTTCTGAGCATAATACTTTATTTCATACAGCCTCAGTTTGCCTAAAGTAGGTAAACTGTTGTAAAATAGGTATCAGATCATAAGGAAATCTTATCTATTGTGCTTGCTAAGGCTGTTTAGCTCAGATCAACCTTCATCAAGTAGAACAATCTCTGGTGGCCTTGTTGTTTTTCTTACCACTATTTGCTTTACTAACCAGACTGAAAGTAACCTTTATGTGTGTGTGTGTGTGAATATATATATATATATATATATATATATATATATATATATATATATATAGGCGCAGGAGTGGCTGTGTTGTAAGGAGCTAGTTTACCAACCACATGGTTCCGGGTTCAGTCCCACTGCGTGGCACCTTGTGCAAGTGTCTTCTACTATAGCCTCGGGCCGACCAAAGCCTTGTGAGTGGATTTGGTAGACGGAAATTGAAAGAAGCCTGTCGTATATATGTATATAAATATGCATGTGTCTGTTTGTGTGTCTGTGTTTGTCCCCCTAGAATTGCTTGACAACTGATGCTGGTGTGTTTATATCCCCGTTACTTAGCGGTTCGGCAAAAGAGACCGATAGAATAAGTACTGGGCTTACAAAAGAATAAGTCCCGGGGTCGAGTTGCTCAATTGAAGGCGGTGCTCCAGCATGGCTGCAGTCAAATGACTGAAACAAGTAAAAGAGTAAAGAGTATAGTATAAGAGATAGTATGGAAAGATAATTTCTGATATGGTAATTCCAAAGAAAATATCTAAAACTATGTTATGAAATATGTTCTTTCCTTTTAAAGATGGTTTGGTATACTTTCAGTGAAATTGGGTTGTTATTTTTAGCACATTAAGTGACTACATAGAAACCTCATATTTGGTGCAGGCATAGCTGTGTGAAGCCAAAAAGTTTGCTTTCGAAGCATGTGGTTTCAAGTTCAGTCCCACTATACAGTAAATTCAGCAGTTGTGTTTTATTATAGAACTAGCAGTATAGCCCAGTGTTGCTCGGGTTTGTTTTTTAGTTGCGCTTTAAACAGCATACTTTGATGTCGCGTTAACAAAGTTTTGACATAGTTTCAATCGTTTTTGAAAAGTAAAAATTTTGCATTATATAGCTTGTTATTCTCTTTAAGTGAACATTTTTCTGGTTGAAATGCACCGGAAAATGGCGACACAGCAGTAAAAAAATTGTAAAAAATAAGGATCTTCATAGAAAAAAAGCACTTTTTTGATGTAAATAATTTTTGATCTTAACATGGTCCGATTTGAATTTTATCTTCTACAGAATGAAGAGCAAGCCTTCTTCTATCATACTCTCAATTTTGGTCAACTAGCGCCGCAGGGTCTCGGAGAGGATAGTGTTAGTTGAAGGCTACCAAACCTGCCACACACAGACAACTTCAGATTTATATGTATAGATTGAACTGAATGAAGACATGTGAATGGATTTTGGTGGCTGGAAACTGAAAACAGCCCTTTGTGTGTGTATGTGCATGTGCGCGTGTGTGTGTGTGTGTATGCGCATGCATGTGTATGTGTGTGTGTATACATATAAATTCAATTAGAGGCTAAATTAGCGTCATTAAGGGATAGTAATATCCAATGAATTACTGGTTCATTACCTAATATTTGTTGTGAATAATAATATTCATAAAATAATAGGTTTAAATATAAATCATGTTTCATAATCATTCAAAAGAAAATTAAGAAAATGGAGATGTAGCATTTAATTAAAAATTGTTATCTGCAACAGATTCTCTTACAGCTGTTTCAATTAAGCCTAAAAATTAAAATAGCAATCATCAAATCATTATATTAGGCATGATTTGAAAACACAATGTCTAATAATGTAACACACACACAAACACACACACACACACACACACACACACACACACACATACACACACATACACACATATAATTCCAAGAGAGCTAGAGGTTGTGAATCCATGGTATTTTATATTTTATATTTTATATATTATATATGTAAAGTATAATATGTTATACATGTATGTATATTGTTGCAATAGTCTTTTAAAAAAATAAATAGACATAATATAATGTCTAAAAGATGATGAACACCACTTGATCCCCTCCATTTTCTTATTGATGTATATATATATATATATATATAAGGCACAATGGCCCAATGGTTAGGGCAGTGGACTCGCGGTCGTAGGATCGCGGTTTCGATTCCCAGACCGGGCATTGTGAGTGTTTATTGAGCGAAAACACCTAAAAGCTCCATGCAGGGGATGGTGGTGATCCCTGCTGTACTCTTTCGCCACAACTTTCTCTCACTCTTTCTTCTGTTGGCCTGCTCGCTTAGCCAGCGGGATGGCGTCATTCGAAGGCTAAAACAATGCGAACGCATTGTGACCAGCGATGTGTAACAACATCTGATGGTCTGGTCGGTCAAGTGATCAAGTGATATATATATATGTATATATATATATAAAGGTTACTTTCAGTCTGGTTAGTAAAGCAAATAGTGGAAAGAAATCTAGAAAAACAACAGGGCCATCAAAGATTGTTATGGAGATACTGAAAGCATCAAGTCACATAACTCTGTGCATTCTTCAGTCATCAGGTTGCTGCTGGTAAGACCCAGGCTACCACTGATCAAGCAGACTTATGATTAAAAGCATTCCAGCCCCCCCTTTTACCATTTTGTATATCAAGGACTATATTACTCAGTGTGTTTTTTTTATTTTTAAAGAAGGTGAGATGTAATCTAAAGGTAATTTTTTTGTTGCTATTTTTAGCCATTTGTATCACCATGTAAAATTCCAATCTTGATGACTTGAATTTATCAGTAACTTATTCCAGAAGGGCTTTTCAATAGCAATATCATTGCAAAATAGAAGAAGGGCAAAGGAGATAGGAGGGAAATGATATAAGTATGTTAAACTGAATAACCATCTCTTGAAAGTAATTGAGAGAGTTTTGGCAAAATATTTGACATTTAAGAAGAAAGTAATGCAGCAATGAAGCTTTCAAATTATACCTTCTTGATTTTCCTAATTTCCTCATTTTCCTCGGCCAATCGGTGATTTGACAACTTTCTTTCAGCCTTATATTTTAGGAGCTGCAAAGATACAATGACATATAATATTAATAATAATCAATAATAAATCTCTGAACGAGGTATAAACAGTAACTGTACGACAATGTGAAGTATATTTGCCATCTAAATGTGGCTAACCACTAAGGGTGGATGCTACTGTAGCTTGTAGCCCCAGGAGAACATCTTCTCCAGCTGGCTAAAGGATATATGTATTTGCATTGGGACCCCTTCGCATCAAAGACCGGTGATTGTTGTGCACTGATGATGGGTAAATACCCAGAAACCCGTGTCCATGCATATCACCTCAGGCCGATGATGGGGGAGGATGGCTTCCCTTTGCAAATACCAATAGGGCACAGAAAGTGTGTCAATAGCCAGCTGGAGAAGATGTTCCCCTGGGGCTACAAGCTACAGTAATATCCACCCTTAGTGGTTAGCCATATTTAGATGGCAAATATACTTCACATTAATAATAATAATAAACCAGAAAGTTTAATATGATTACAACTACCATATGTTCCAGCATACAAATCAAATTTTTCAGATCAAAAGGGGTCGGTCAACTTGTATAGCAAGACAACTTTGAAGGATCAAAAATTCCATTTGAAATACAGCGGAATATGGAAAGATAGTGATGGTGCTTGAATGTTTAAGCTACATTTACCCTGTCTACTCTGTCAACTTGTATGCCAGAAAATACAGTAAAAATTCATTTAAATACAAACAATCAAACCGTGGCATTATTTAAGCAGGCTTGATATAAAGCAGTCTAATTGCTCTGCGTAATACAATGAAGTTAAACTCTAAATACGTCTTCATGATATGAAATGATTAACACATGATATAAAATAACATCATAGGAGAAAATGGTTTGTAGTGGAATCATTGTACAAAGGTGGCTCAAACATTGATATTTAGTATCTAATTGAAGCTCAATGTTCTATTATGTTTTCTGACAGTTTGTTTTTTGAAAATAATGCATCAAATAATAGGAAAAAAAAACAACAGAAAAACCTGAAATGTAAGAGGAGATTCATCTAATTTAGTTCTTATCAATCATAAAATACCAAAATCCAACTGAATCAAGTAAATTGTTTTGTTACATTGTTGCAGACTTATACAACTATATGGTTTCTAATTCAATTTAGTTCTTATCAATCATAAAATACCAAAATCCAACTAAGAATGAAAATCAATTTGTTACTTTAACATTCTTACAAGTATAGAAGAGATTCTAAGAGATTCTAATCATATTCTCATCATCAGTGGCACATTAACTATATAAGACTTCAAATATTCTTCAGAATAAAGAAAGAAAAGAAAAAAATCTTATCAATTGCTTACCTTTCTACAAAAGACACATTTTCTTATTCATATTTATTTATTTATTTATTATATCTAAGAAGTTTCTTTCTCATGTTTATAATGTACTCTATTTTTTAAATTGTTAATTGCATTCAGCTTAGTCAAAATGTTTATTTAAAAAAAATATATAAAGCAATTACAAGTTGCCAATACATTGAGTGAAATGTGTTTTAATTTTTCTAAACCAGTTCTTTGTTTTCTATAACCATTAAGAACATTTCCCCCAAAACCCACTTTATTGTCCTCATTAAGTTCCTAGTAACATTTTCACTGGTTCTACATCAAACTTATGCATAGTCCTTTCACCTGGAATTTGAATTACATCCAGTAAGAACAGACAGATAGAATTATTAATGTGTTAATTTCTCATAACATTTGCCATGAAAATTTGGACTGAATTGTGCAAAGAAAGACCATCCTAATTGTCCCTTAAACATTTTCCTCCTTACTACCTGACAGATTCTCTTGTGATTGTTAGTGGTATAATATTCAATAGGTAGTAAAAGAAAATAATACATATGTGGTCATATTTGAAAGAAAAATGCTAAAATCTAAAACTCAGAATATGCATAAAACAATGTCAAAGCAATACCACACAAAACTGTACAAACAACAAAAACTATATTATATGAATAGCTTCTTTGGGATGGATGTGTTTGTTTTATTTCTTTACAATACATCAAATGGTAACCTGATATTTGTCACTGATGTTCTTAAAGGAATTTCTATATTCCTAACAGCTGAGCTCTATTTCTTACCATTAACCCTTTTGTTACCAACCTGGCAGAAACTGGCTCTGGCTCTGACTACAAACGTCTTGTTTTCATAAGTTTTGAATTAAAATCTTCCACCAAACCTTAGTCACAATTTATGTTCCTATCACTAGCTTAATGGTAACTCAGTTATTGTACTAAATTCTTTGTTATATTTAAAGTAATTGAAAGAAACACAGAGCATCTGAAAATAAATACAGTTACAAAAGAGTTAAAGTAACCATGATATTTTTAACCCTTTCATTACCAACCTGACTGAAACCACCTCTGGCTCTGAGTACAAACGTCTTGTTTTCATAAGTTTTGAATTAAAATCTTCCACCAAACCTTGGTCACAATTTATGTTCCTAACAATAGCTTAATGATAACCAAGTAATTTTAATAAATTTTTTGTTATATTTAAAATAATTGAAAGAAACACAGAACATCTCAACAGAAATATGGTAACAAAAGAGTTAAAGTAACCATGATATTTTTAACCCTTTCATTACCAACCTGACTGAAACCACCTCTGGCTCTGAGTACAAATGTCTTGTTTTCATAAGTTTTGAATTAAAATCTTCCACCAAACCTTGGTCACAATTTATGTTCCTAACAATAGCTTAATGATAACCAAGTTATTTTAATAAATTTTTTGTTATATTTAAAGTAACTGAAAGAAACACAGAGCATCACAAAATAAATAGAGTTACGAAAGGGTTAAAGCTAAAAATTAAGATCCACATAAGCAAATACTATAAGAATTGTTGGGCTGTATTATCAAATGCCAGTGATTTAGTCCAACTAGATTACAATTAAGTACATTTTAAAATTCCTTCAATAGATTTGGCAAATTGATTATTGCAATCCTTTCACATAGCATATCATTTGAGAGTGGACTTTTTCTTATTTGTTTATATAGGTATTTCCAGGAATAATTTCTATAATATACCTGCCATTGGCAGCACAAATCTTTTACCAATTGTGTAGAGTTCCTTCATCATCATCATCGTCGTTTAACGTCCGTTCTCCATGCTAGCATGGGTTGGACGGTTCGACCGGGGATCTGGGAAGCCAGAAGGCTGCACCAGGCTCCAGTCTAATTTGGCAATGTTTCTACAGCTGGATGCCCTTCCTAACGCCAACCACTCCGTGAGTGTAGTGGGTGCTTTTTACGTGCCTTGGCTTTCATAATTAAATATGTGGCTTTGTATGATGCTCTTAAGTATTTTCTTGAACCACTGCATGTTTTCCAGAAAGCTGTTTTTATATTTTCAAAGACTTCTGTAATTTTTTCCAAAAAAGTATTAGAAAAGGTTTTGCTTGCAGAAGAAGCATGGCTGGTATTATTATGTCTTTTAGATTTTAGATTTAGAAGGCTTCATGCTTGGAATCCAAAGAAAAAGACACAAAGAAATAAAGAAGTTACAAGAATACTTCAGCAGATGAGTGATTCAATATTATTTTCCTTTTGTTATTTTACTTAAGATATTGAATAAAACATGATTTTTGTCACATATGTGCATTGGCATTTTATAAATTTATCTTGTCATTGTGTTACAACTCATGTTTTCTCAGTTAATAATTGATTTGAAATATTATTTGTTTAATTACTTTGATTTTTATTTATGGTATTTAAATGAAATATGACATTTTTTTTTTTCTCTGCGACTCTCTTTCTCTTCACCAAAACACTCATTTGCCCACTACTCATTATAAATTTAACTGACTGAATTGTTATCTTCAAACCCAAAAAATAAAAACAGAATTCATATGGTATAAAAGATTCATTGTACTTTCTCGTTTACATGCAAGATTGTTCAGGTTCTACAGTTTTATTCACTTAAAGGGCTACCATTGTCATTTAATACGTCACTTTCACTTTCTCTTTGTCAAACTTTAGCTGATTACTGACAACAGTAGGAGAATGTTTTGGTTTCCTTTCAGAAATTGAAAAGATGCATGGCTTAGTGGCTCGGGCATTGTGCTCAGAATTGTAATATCATAGTTTCTATCCCTGAATCAAGCAGTGCATCATGTCTTTGAGTAAAAAGTTTCATTTTATGTAGCTCCAGGGCACTAAGTATGCAAATGGGTTTCAGCAACAGCTGGGAAGTTAACCTTGCAATGGACTGGTGTCCTATTCAGGGTGGAATGTCATGATCTCTGGCCTTATGAGTTCCAGAGCTCATGACTGACCAATGTCCAAGCTGATAGTGCAATACAGCCAGCTTCTTTCTTATTTGGAATATTTTTGGTGCCATTTGGATTTATTTTTCTGTTATTGTTGTTCTTAAGTATTCTGGAATTTGAACCTATAAAAAAAAAATGCTTATAAGAATACTTTTGTTGTTTTCTCTCATAAACAGACCCCTACAAGTTCACTCCTTTTTCTAGAAAGTGCAGTCAAATCTCTCAGTAATAAGTAGCCCTTTCCAATAACAATGCAAAAATAGTCAAAGAAAAATTACATAAACAATTTGATACAATCATACACCTTCATCTCAAACAACACAAAATTAACACTAATAATTTAACAATCTACAGCAATAACAGGACTAACACAAAAACGAACAGCAACAACAAGAAAAACAACAAGAAAAACAACAACAACAAGAACAACAACTATAACAGCTGGAAAAATATTTCTAATTGTATTAAAAACACCCCAATGACATGGGTGGATCAAAAAATGTCTTCCACAGCTACCAAAATAAACTAAGTCAAACTTGCTACAACAATAATGGATTACCCTCTAAGATCACCTGTATTTATACATGAGGAATAATTTTCAATTCTATATGATATAAATGAAAATATTTTGAAAATAATATTACAAAGGAAAAACATCCTAGAGTAACAACTAACCTAAGTCGGTTAAGATTAATTTACATTTATGAGTATCAAGTTTGGTGATATAAACAGCAAAAATAGAAACCGCGATCCTACGACTGCAAGCCCACTGCCCTAACCACTGGGCCATTGCACCTCCACATATATGTGTGTATATATATATATCTATATGTATGTATAAAATATATATATATCTTGTAAAAAGCACTAAGTCTACTCTGCTGAGTGGATGGTGTTAGGAAGGGTATCCAGCTGTAAAAAACCTGCCAAAACAGTCACAGAAGTCCAGTGCAGGCTTTGGCCTGGCTGGCTCTTGTGGTACCGTCCTACCCATTCTAGTACAGAACATGGACGTTAAATGATGATGCTGATGATGATGCTGATCCTGTTTGACAATTCAGATCATGGCTGTAAACATACATCATAGTAACACCATTTCCCCGAAACACTTCCTTCTTCTAAATTGTTAATACATGACTGAATGCATGACAGAGTATTGAGTATCATGAGACGTATTACCAAATATGCTAGAAATCATTATAAAATCATGAGTTCATGTGTGATAGCAATTATGTGTTGATGCTTCTCTGTGTAAAATGCAAGAGGGGTGGGAATGACAATTAAGCAACAACAGTACTCTGGTAATTCATCTAATTGTCATTCACCTGTTCGTGTTCAGTTGTCATTTCATACTGGCATTTTATTTTGTGGACAAATTATTTTATCTCTCTCTCTCTTTTTACTCTTTTACTTGTTTCAGTCATTTGACTGCGGCCATGCTGGAGCACCACCTTTAGTCGAGCAACTCGACCCCGGGACTTATTCTTTTGTAAGCCCAGTACTTATTCTATCGGTCTCTTTTGCCGAACTGCTAAGTAACGGGGACAAAAACACACCAGCATCGGTTGTCAAGCAATGCTAGGGGGACAAACACAGACACACAAACACACACACGCATATATATATATATATATATATATACGACGGGCTTCTTTCAGTTTCCGTCTACCAAATCCACTCACAAGGCTTTGGTCGGCCCGAGGCTATAGTAGAAGACACTTGCCCAAGGTGCCACGCAGTGGGAATAAACCCAGAACCATATGGTTGGTAAGCAAACTACTTACCACACAGCCACTCCTGCGCCTGTTTACATTTCATAAACACACATACACACAGAAATTTATACTTATGTATAGATAAATGTATTTGATTCATAAATGCAGCATATTAAATATTTAATATATGAATGTAAATAAAATGCTCTGATACCCTAAGCAAATGGGGTTTTAGTATTTTATATTAAAGTTCTGCTGCTTCAAGTAATTTTTACACTACCCTTTAAAAACTAGGGTCTGTTGGTCTGTTAATTTCACAGATGACTTTCAAGAAATGTAATTAATTCATTCATTTACTTATTTTAATAGCACACACTGAAACAAAATCCCACTGTGAATATTTAAATGGGTATGTGCACGCATGCACGTGCATGTGTATGTTTCTGCATGTGTGTGCATGTATGTATATATATATATATACGAGTATATAAATTCATAAATGAGGGTGAAAAATTAGATATTAATGTAATAATATCGTCAGTTTAACACCAAGTGGCCTAGCACATAAAAACCAGGGAGACAATACAAATTTATACATAAATATAAGAGAGTTACCGTTAAGTGGTTAACTCTAGTGCTAGAAATAGCTCCTTATTCTGGTATAGCCACCAAAGTTGTTTCCACAAAAGAAATAACATTACCTTCAACGTAAGGAAAGCGAAATACAACGAAAAGATAGATTAATGCTGAACAATTTATATATACACATATATATATATTTTTCTTGTTTCAGCTCAGAGCTGTGGCTATGCTGATGCACCACGTATATACACGAATATGTGTATATATGCATATAGGTGTGGGCATGGCTGTGTGGCTGTGTGGTTGGAAGTTTGCTTCCTAACCACATGGTTCCAGGTTCAGTTCCACTGCTGGGCACCTTGGCACCTTGGGCAAATGTCGTCCACAATAACTTTGGGCCTTGTGAGTGGATTTGGTAGATGGAAACTGAAGGAAAGTTATCACACACACACAAATATATAAGAAAAGGTAATATATATATATATATATATATATATATATATATTCATAAATATGTATTAAGATGTAGGATTCATTAGAATCCAGGTAATTCTATGTGTATATGTGTGTGTGCATGCAAGTGTCCTTCACCACTTCTTGACAACTGGTGCTGGTGTATTTACATCCCTGTAGCTTAGCAGTTCAGCAAAAGATCTGATAGAATAAACACCAAGCTTTAAAAAAATTAAAAAATAACAAGAACTGGGTTCAATTTTCTCAACTAAAATTCTTCAACGTGGTGCTCCAGCATGGCCTCAATTCACTGACAGAAACACGAAACAGATAAAAGATAATATCCATTATCGAAGACACCTTCAGGTTTATAAAAATGAAGGAAAATTTTAATCAATTAAAGGTAGAATTGATCACGAAATCTTCATAATTAAAAGCACTGAAACAGTTGGCTTCAGCTTCAAGGCTCAAATATTCTTAAGGCTTAAATAATTGGCAATTTTTCATAAATATATTGACCAATATTGTATTATGTTGGCTCCATGCCTAAGAGTACAGCTACATTGTTGACTGTAGTCAAGGAAACTCTTTCTATTTGTGGAAGAAGCCTGTTTTCCAAACTTCTTTAGAAAAATTTTAAAAAGACCTATTATTAAGAATATTCAAATGAAGCTACAAAGGTCACTGCTCTCCAGAATAAATGTTTACTTGGGAATGGTAAAGATTTAGTTTTTAATGCAAGTGACTCTTATCTTTGTGTATTCCCAACGTAATTTGTATCAAAGACCCAATACTTTTTCTGCAAAGATGAATCATAAAGAAACTTGATACTAGTTTTTGATTTTTTCCCTACATCTAAGTGAGTCAGTCTGCTATAAATGAATACATACATGCATGTATAGACACACACACACACATGCACATGTGTGTGTGCGTCTGTGTGTGTGTGTGTGCGTCTGTGTGTGTGTGTATATATATATATATATATATATTATATATATATATATATATACACATACATACATACATACACACTTATATATCATATATATACATATGCATGTGTGTCTGTGTATATCTATCTATCTATATATATATTTGTGTATGTGTAAAAAAAAAATATATATGCATATATATATATATTGTTATATTTTGGAATGGTCATTTTGCCAGTTTAGCCAACGTATATATATATATAATATATATATATATATATATATCTTCACACCCACATATACATGTACATCTATCTATCTATCTGTCTGTCTGTCTGTCTGTCTGTCTGTCTGGCTGCCTGGCTGCCTGCCTGGCTGCCTGCCTGCCTGGCTGCCTGCCTGCCTACCTGTCTGTTTGTCTCTCTCTCTCTCTCTCTATCTATCTATCTACATATAACAATCCAGTGTACCTCAAGTGTGAAACCGATTGGTAAGATCAATTACGAAGGATATATAATTCTGTACACCTCGGATAATATGTGTGTGTGTGTGTGTGAGAGAGAAGCTGATTCAAATTGTAAAAATATTTCAATATTATGTGATAAATAAGGAAAAATAAGAACATACAGACTTGGTGTGTAAGTAAGTGGAATTAGGATTGGTGCAGCTAACAAATATCCTCTTTTACTCTTTTACTTGTTTCAGTCATTTGACTGCGGCCATGCTGGAGCACCGCCTTTAATCGAGCAACTCGACCCTGGGACTTATCCTTTTGTAAGCCCAGTACTTATTCTATCGGTCTCTTTTTGCCGAACCGCTAGGTAACGGAGACATAAACACACTAGCATCGATTGTCAAGCAATGCTAGGGGGACAAACACAGACACACATACATATATATGTACATATATACGACAGGCTTCTTTCAGTTTCCATCTACCAAATCCACTCACAAGTCTTTGGTTGGCCCGAGGCTATAGTAGAAGACACTTGCCCAAGGTGCCACGCAGTGGGACTGAACCCGGAACCATGTGGTTGGTAAACAAGCTACTTACCACAAAGCCACTCCTCTGTATGTTATTTATAATTCAGCCTATCTTTGCTGCAGTAGAATGTTGTTCTGTTGGGTATATGATATCTATTTATTTTGCTATTGTTTTCTTTTTTTGTTTTTTTGTTCTGAGAGTGTCATTAAACTGCAGAACCTAGAATTTTAAGCCTTTTTATGATTGCAGTATTAATGATAGTTAAGTTTGATATAAAACAGCTCAGCCTAATAATACATGTCAATAGTGATATAGCCAATTTGTTTGGTGTGACTAAGTCTCGTGGAGCCAGCGTTCTAGGTTTAATGGAATACGGCACAGAATTCTTCTGCTTCTCCTTTATGTATGCAGCAGGAAAATAAATTTTGTCAGGGTCTGTATTTAATTAAAATATATATCTATATATATATATATATATATTTGGTCGAAACATATCTAAGTCTAAGTTTATATATACACATATATATATATATACATATATATAAACACACACATATATATATATATACATATATATATATATATACATACACATATATATATATAACTATATACATACATATATAATATATATATATATATATATACATACACCACATATATATATATATATACATATATATATAATATATACATATATATAGATATATACATACATATATATATATATATATATATATATATACATACACCACATATAATATATATATATATAATATATATATATATATGTATATATATATATATATATATATATATATAGATATATATATATATATGCATGTATATATATATATATATGTATATACATATATGTATATATATATATATATAAGCACCATAAATAGAGTAAGTGATCAGAAATTGAACAATAACCAGCTTACTGACTTTGATAATCTCTTCTTAGAATCTGGTCATTCAATTACTGCAGTGTAAGCAGGAAATCTTCTGAGCTCCATAAATCTTGTTATTTGTCAAAATTACTGTCTTTCACCGAAAGTGACTATCCTTGTTTTATTTCTTCTATTCAAATTATGTAAGAAGTACTTGTCAATTCGAGTCTACGATGTAGTTTTAATATTCACTCAAACCTTCAGATTCATTACAATTCTATAACATAACTATTTTATGGGAGGCTGTCTTTTTTCCCCCCCTGTCATACATAACGAACATGGATGACTTTCTCTTGATGTATGTCACTAATACTGTTCACGAAGACATTAAACATCACTTTTCTTCTTCCAATAACAAAAAAAAAAATGAGAGAAACAAAATAAAACAAAACGAAAAAAAAAAACCAAAAGAAATGAATTACTCTCAATGGAACAAACAAAAAAAAATATGAAGAAATTTGGCGTCTGATTTTGGTTTAGTACATTTTTGCTTTCTGTATTTTTTTTTTTTTTATAATCTTGACAAGATATTGAACCTACAATCACTTTGACTATTAATGAAGTAAATAATGAATCAAATGAAATTTCAATAATGACACGTTTGTTTGATCTGCTTTGCAAATTTCTTCTCATTTCCATTCATTTCTTATCTACTACTACTACTACTACTACTGTTGTTGTTGTTATTCTTATTATTATTATTATCATCTTCATTACTACTACTACTACTACTACTACTACTAATACTATTATTGTTGTTGTTGTTATTCTTCTTCTTATTATTATTATCATCTTCATCATCATTATTATTATTATTATTAATTATTTTTGTTCTTCCTTGCAGTCACTGTCTTTCCCTCCTGTATTTTGTAACCAATCAATTTATCTATGATATGTGTGTGTGTGTGTGTGTGTGTGTGTGTATTATATAGAGTGTGTGTATATTCACACATACACACACATATATATATAATATATCTACACATATATACACATGCATATTCACTCTCTCTCACACACACATATACACGCATACATACACATGTACACATACACATACTCACACACACACACGATGCACAGGCTGGCTGAATAGTCAAGAAGTGTGTTTCACAACCACAGGATTCCAGGTTCAATTTTGGGCAAATTTTATTTCCACTGGTTTCAGATTTACCATTACTTTGCAAGTGAAATAGAACAGGTGGAAACTGTACAGAAATCTGCTTAATTGATTGCACTCATAATTCAAAAGATACAGCTTTGTCTTACCCACACATTATGTCACACCAATTCTGCTAGGAAATTGCTTTAAAGGTACATCCGTTTATAGTATACTCAGCCACTTACAAGTGAATTCAATGAGCAGGTAGTTCTATCAATGAAATAACTGAATCCTAATCACTGAAAATGAGAGAGAATCAGCCATACACAATATATTGTCATCATCATCGTCATCGTCGTCGTCATTATTATTATTATTATTATTATTATTATTATCATTATTACAGGTCGTCATTGACTTATGACCACAACTGGTTCTGACTGACTGGTCATAAGTCGGCCAATAGGTCTGCATAAAAAAATAAAATAAATGCACCCTATTTAAAGCCTAGTCAGGCTCATGGGCCCAGTTTCTCAGTTTCAATGGCGTATGTGTTCCCCAGCTGGACGGGACGCCATTCCATCGTAGCGTTACTCATTTTTGCCAGCTGAGTGGACTGGAGCAACGTGAAATGAAGTGTTTTGCTCAAGAACACAACGCGTCGCCCGGTCCAGGAATCGAAACCACAATCTTACGATCATGATGCTGACACCCTAACCACTAAGCCACGTGCCTCCACATAGGTCTACATAGCTTTGTTTTATATTTTTACATTCTTAAGGTACATTCTCAGGCAAAAGTCACACAGTGTTATTTGTTCGGAGTCTAAAAAAACTATTACGAGTTTACCTTGATGTCTCCGTGACAGGATATTCATCCAACCCTTGGGATAACCACAGTGGTGATCGAAAACCAAACCTAGGGCAAGCATTTGTTAGCTAACATCATCCATAGATGGGATAATTTCTAAGAAATTAAACTCATTAAGTTTCAACTGGACTATATATTACAGTTGCTGGGAGCTGGCATGCCAATCATCATAAAGTCAATTGGTCATAAGTCAGATAGGTCGTAAGTTGATGACGACCTGTATTGTTGAGTGAGAGAGCAGTGCATGCCATCAAAGTGACTCTGGGGTAAAATCTATGTAGCCCAGTATCCCTGTCATGATTACCTGTCTGATAAGGGTACACCAGGGTCATGCATCATAACCAAATGTATATGGCATGATGATCTCGTATCAAGATAAACAGTGCATGACCTTGGAGGTAGGGCCCAGTTAGAATTTTCTTCTGGTCGAGTAGCCCATCCTGCTCAAAAGGTCCCTGAATAAGGGTTGTTTAAGGATGTTGAACGAAACAGCCATGTTTTCAAGGTGAATTATTCAAACTCCAAAGATTCCCTCTCAACACATGGCTATGATGCTCCCCACTACTTCTGCTCATGATTAGAGATGCACATATCGCCAGCTACTAAGGGACATGCTCAACTGGTTAAGGTCAAACAACTGACAAGCAAATCTGTGGTATTGAGCAGAATATTTGCTGTAGCCCATCTTTTATACCAATCATTTGACTGTGACCATGCTGGAGCACTGCCTTGAAGGGTTTTAGTTGAACAAATTAACCCCAGTATTATTTCTTAAGATTAATACTTATTCTTTCAGTATCTTTTGTCAAACTGCTAAGTTACAGGTATGTAAATACACTGACACTAATTGTCAAGCTGTGACAGGGGTACAAATACATGCAGAAAGACACACACACACACACACACACATACACACACACATGTACATACACACACAAACACACATACACACGGCTCACACACACATATGTACATACGCACACAGACACACACTGAGTGTGTGTGTGTGTTTGTGTGCGTGTATATATATATATATATACATATATATATATATATATAGGGGATGATGGGGGACCAAGACTCCTGGTGGTTTGCTGTGCTTGAAAAGACATGCCAAGCTAAGTAAAAGCATGGCAGCCCTTGCATGCTGGTTTGTCCTCTGCAACCCTCTCCAGCTGAGCATCCCTAATCCTGTGGGTTTGTCAGTGCTGGTGCCACATCAAAGGATCCATGCTGATGCTGTGCAAAAGCCCTCAGCACCCTCTGTAAAGGGGTTGGCATTAGAAAGGGCATCCAGCTGTAGAAACCATGTCAAAACAAGCATAGAGCCTAAACAGCCCTTCAGCTGGTCAGCTCCAATCAAACTGTCCAACCCATGCTGCCATGGAAAACGGATGTTAAATGATGAAGATGATGATGATGATATGTGTGCGTGCATGAGTGTGTGTGCATTGCCACCTTGACTGGCTTCCATGCTGGTGGCACGTAAAAAGCACCATCTGAATCGTGGCCCATGCCAGTGCCACCTTGACTGGCTTCTGTGCCGGTGGCATGTAAAATGCACCAATCCGATCATGGCCGTTGCCAGCCTCGCCTGGCACCTGCGCCAGTGGCACATAAAAAGCACCCACTACACTCACAGAGTGGTTGGTGTTAGGAAGGGCATCCAGCTGTAGAAACACTGCCAGATCAGACTGGAGCCTGGTGCAGCCTTCTGGCTTCCTAGATCCCCGGTCGAACCATCCAACCCATGCTAGCATGGAGAACGGACGTTAATCGATGATGATGATGATGATGATATATGTATGGTGTGAGCTGGGGAGGGGATCATGGATGTATAAATTATACAGCATAAATCCAAACATTTTCTGCACTTTTATCTGTTGAATCTCCAGATCCCAATTACGAAGATTAAAGAAACAGCAGAAAATATTATTCTCTCACTGTTTTCAGCTTTACTGTTAATATTTTATTGGATGTTGTATATTGCTCGCCTCTCAGCAGCGAGAATTTTTGTAACTACCATTCAGTGTAGTTTAGCGCATTAACTATATCACACACACATGAACATATAAATGTATGTATGTTTGTGTGTATGTATGCATGCATACATGTGTGTGTGTGTATATATACTTTTTCTCTCTCTCCATTTTTTCCCCTTTCATCCCTTTCTGTCAAAGAGTATTGGCTCGAAACATCAAAGACTTTTCCATTTTCCCCAAGAGTCAAACTAATACACCTGCTTGTTGTTCTCTCACCTGTCTCTATCGTTTGTTTTCTGTATATTTGAACCATAAAAACACATATCTTTATTAAATTTTTACAAGAGAGGTAACAGCGACTTCACTTTTGATCAGCTAGCCTTTATCTGTTATATATATATATATATATATATATATATATATATATATATATATATATATATATATATATATATATAAATATATATAATATATATATATATATTATATATATATATATAATTAATCAATATAGGGTGGCAAAAAAAAATTTTGTAGAATTTTTTTGCCACCAGCGGCCTAGTGGGAAAAAAATAGTCAAAGACCATTTTTAAGTTCAACATCAACAATCAAGGAACGGCCATAATAGGCCATTCACCCACTAGAAATAACAGCCAAAGCTTCAACCGCAAATAAAAATTAATTCCGTAAACCAGGAGAAAATTAAAAATTTAAAAACTCCTGGTTTACGGATTAATTTTTATTTGCGGTTGAAGCTTTGGCTGTTATTTCTAGTGGGTGAATGGCCTATTATGGCCGTTCCTTGATTGTTGATATTATTATATATATATATATAAGACTAAGGCAGGTGGAAGTACAAACAAACAATTGTATTATTATGGCGCTCCAGGAATATAAATAAAACAGTCTTTAACGTTTCGAGCCTACGCTCTTCAACAGAAAGATACACAGAAAAGAAACATGGAGAGAAACAAGGAGAGAAAAAAAAAGGAGAGAAAAAAAGAGAAACAAGGAGTGAAAAAAATGCGTGCAGAAGCTAGCGATTCAACATGGCGATCTGATATATATATATATATATACATATTTATATATAAGCATGGAACTCTGTATATGTGTGGGGCACTATTTTCAGATGCTCCTGGGAGATAGTCCAAGAAACAGTAGGTGGATTGTTAGAGAATGTAAGTGATGCTGAATAGTGAAAGAAATTTAAATAATAAATAAACAAATCAATAAATATAAATTTGAATAATGAGATAAAAAAGACAAAGAAACAATAAAAAGACTATTAGATTAAGCAAAAGAAAAAAAAACAGAATAAATTTATTTCTGTTTGTAAACTTTTACTTCTCTCCGACTCTGAATATATCTTGTTTGAGAAAACATGAGATGTGGTACGAGGAGAAAATGAAAGAAAAGAAAAGTTATAATGATGTTGATTATAATGATGGTCATACCCTCAGCATTATTTTTATATGAGCAAGAAACAGTATTTCCATATTATTTCCTTAATAATGTTTAAACAATAACAATAAAAAAGAAAAAAATACTAAAGGGAAAAAAATTAATGCCATATATTATTTACTTTGCGCATCATCCACTGTAACTGTCAAAACCAGCTGATTGTAAATTAACAATCTAGATCCAAATAGAATCTTAGCTCATTATGACATTTCCCTTGTCACTTTGTCATCATCTGTTCTCTATGGCAATGGACACCCATCATCATACTTTACCGTCAACGACAATAAACACACCCTTCCTCCTCATCATACTTCACCTTCAACGACAATAAACACACCCTTCCTCCACATCATACTTCACCTTCAACGACAATAAACACACCCTTCCTCCACATCATACTTCACCTTCAACGACAATAAACACACCCTTCCTTCTCATCATACTTCACCTTCAACGACAATAAACACACCCTTCCTCCACATCATACTTCACCTTCAACGACAATAAACAAACCTTCTCCTCATTGTACTTCACCATCAATGACAATAAACAAGCCCTTCCTCTCCTTTACTCACTTTATGCTAAATGAGACATTTATGACACTGTCCTAATCCTGTAATTGATTGTTGTTGCAGTTGCCTTTTTTCTTTGCTTTCATTTCTTCATTATTGTTAGAATTTTAATGACTATTAGAAAAAAAAACCATTCCTTGTCATTGCTATTTTATATTATGAAATTCATCAGTGCAGCTGCAGCTGTTATCCATGGCTGTGGCTGTGGTTGTAATTCTTGTAGTTATCATTACCAGAAGTGGTAGCGAGTGTCAATAACTTCTGCTTATATCCATTGTATTCACTGTTTTCATTTTTATCATTATTTCATCATATATGTATATATATGGATGTATGTATATATATATATATATATTTATATTTATATTCACCTCACTAAATTTATTTCCACATTGAATTCTTCATTTTATCTAATACGCTCCTCCTCCTCCTCCTCCTCCTCCCCTCCTTCTCCTCTTCCTCCTTCTAGCAACCCACCACCACTACCTCTTACCACCGTTGCCACTCTCTTCCTCCTCCTCCACCTCTTCCTAGCAATCCACCACCACCACCCCTTGCCACCATTGCCACTCTCCTCTTGCTCCTCCTCCTCCATCTCCACCTCTTCCTAGCAACCCACCACCACTCCTTACCACCATTTCCACTCTCCTCCTCCTCCTCCTCATCATCATCATCATCATCATCGTTGTCATCATTGCCACTGTCATCATCATCATCAACATTAACATCATCGTTGTCATCACTCTCTTTCATTTTATATCTTCCTGATTTTTCCACTCATTTCGCTTTTTCATTCTTTTATTGAAATTTATCTTTCATTTCTTCCAATTTCTCTGACCCTATATTTGTTTTTTTTCTTTTCTTTTTCGTTTTTCTTTGTTGGATAGATGGTGGGGTGGGGATATTTTAATGTACCTTGCTTTTTACCTTGTGCACTACTTTTCTGGTTTTCTTTCTTTCTGTTTTTAAATTCCTTTGCCCTTTATTTGGCTAAAACATCTTTTTCCTATTTTCTCTGTTTCTAACCACCATCCTAATTTTCTCTTCTTTGAGATATTTTTCTTTCCTTTCTGAGTTATTATTTTCTTTCTATAGGTGCAGAGGTGGCTGTGTGGTAAGTAGTTTGCTTAGCAACCACATGGTTCTGGGTTCAGTCCCACTGTGTAGCATCTTGGTCAAGTGTCTTCTACTATAGCCTTGTGCCGACCAAAGCCTTGTGAGTGGATTTGGTAGACAGAAACTGAAAGAAGCCTGTCGTATATATGTATATATATATGTGTGTATCTATGTTTGTGTGTCAGTGTTTGTCCCCCAACCATCGCTTGATAACCGATGCTGGTGTGTTTATGTTTCTGTCACTTAGCGGTTCAGCAAAAGAGACCAATAGAATAAGTACTGGGCTTACAAAAATAAGTCCCGGGGTCGATTTGCTCGACTAAAGGTGGTGCTCCAGCATGGATGCAGTCATATGACTGAAACAAGTAAAAGAGTAATGACCTCACTCCTACAAGTTACAGATGTTGACTTTACTATGTACAAACACTAATGTAACCCTTTTAAAATACTAAATAATTGTTTCTAACATAGATGTAAGTTCAGAAATTTAGAGGAAAGGAACAATCAGTTACATTGATCCCAGTACTTTAATTTAGTAGCCCTCAAGGAATGAAAAGAAAAGCTTGCCACAGTCTGATTTGATCTCAGATTATAAAGAATTTCTAATTTAGATACAATTTTAACTTAGAATTGGATTTAGAATTAGAATAGACTTTCTAAAAAGCAGCAACCGATCATGGCTGCTGCCAGCCTCCCCTGGCACCTGTGCCGGTGGCACGTAAAAAGCACCCACTACACTCACGGAGTGGTTGGCGTTAGGAAGGGCATCCAGCTGTAAAAACACAGCCAGATCAGACTGGGGCCTGGTGCAGCCCCCTGGCTTCCCAGACCCTGGTCGAACTGTCCAATCCATGCTTGCACGGAAAACGGACGTTAAACGATGATGATGATTATGATGATGATGATGCAAGGTCAGAGATTTTGAGGGAAGGGATTAGCTGATTTCATAGATTGCAGTATTTGACTGGGTTTTCAGTTTATCAACTCCAAAAGAGTAAGTGTCATAGTTGGCCTTGGTGGGATTTGAACTAAGAATATAAAGAGATAGAAGAAATGTCACAAGGCATATTTTCTGATGCTTTAATGATTCCACCACCTTAACAATGCTAAATAATATTAGTTTCAAATCTTGGCACAAGGCCAGCAGATTCAGGGGAGGAGTAAGTCAGTTACATTGCCCCCAGTACTCAACTGGTACTTATTTTATTGACTCTGAAAGGATGAAAGGCAAAGTCGACCTTGGCAGAATTTGAACTTAGAATGTGATGATAGATAAAATTCTGCTAAGCGTTTTGCTCAGCATGATTCTGCCAGCTTGCCGCCTTACATTGCAAAATAAATTCGTTCTTATTCTGGAAGGAGGAACATAAATATCAACTTTAGCAGCATTTGAACTCTGGACATAGAGGAAAATAACCTTGCTCACAACTTCATAAGTGGAAAGTGTAACCTCTCGAAAGAGCTGTTCTTCACTCCTGCTCAAGAGTGTTGGCTGCGCGGTCACTTCGAAAAGCTCTATCTGCGACGATTTCATCTCAATCGAAGGAGAGGGGCTTTCTCCGTCCGGGTTGCAGATCCATGGAATAAGCTGCCGGACGAGATAGTGAAGATGCCGACGACCGCTCGTTTCAAAGTCTCCCTTGACCACAAGTGGCCTGAACTCTTTACATGAACACCCTCCCTGTACATAACTCCATGTCCCCCTACATGGCTTTGCTTTTTGCTTTTTGAGCCAAAAAATTAACTTAACTAACTTAACTTAACTTAACTTAACCTTGTACTGCAAGGTTAAATAACAATATAACAGTTAAATAGCAATATAACCAACAGCTTGTGATAGCTTGGATCCTTCTTTGGCTTGTTACGGCCTGGTTTGCTGATGGTTCCTCACAGGCTCATATTGAAGTAATTGATATCCTTGGTGGAATCATTTGTTGTTGTTGTTTGTTCCTTTCGAAGCCATGCCTGGCTCATAAGGGCCGGTTTCCCAGTTTCCTTGGCGTATAGGATCCCCACTTGGATGGGACACCGGTCCGTCACAGGTGAGCTGCAAGATGCAGGAGGAAAAGAGTGAGAGAAAGTTGTGGCGAAAGAGTCAGTAGGAGTTTGCCATTACCTTCTGCTGGAGCCATGTGGAGCTTAGGTGTTTTGCTCATAAGCACACACATCGCCCGGTCTGAGATTCGAACCCATGATCTCTCGACTGTGAGTCCGCTGCTCTAACCACTAGGCCATGTGCCTCCACATGGTGGAATCATTAGAAAGTCAAAGAAAATGCCTTGCAGTATTCAGTTGCACAACTGCTCATTCTGAGATCAAATGCTGCAAAGGTCAACTTTGCCTTTCATTTCTCTGAGGGTTGATAAAAATAAAGTACCAATGATAGACTGGTATTGGCTTAATTGATTGACCCCATCCTCCAAAATTTTTGGCTTTGCCTATGGAATGTTTTGTTACTATATAACTTAAGAAATGGTTATTATCATAACAATAACATAAAAACAACAGCCGCTACACTTGTAACCAGTCCAACAACAGATCAACAACAAGAAAGCACATAACCATAACAACCCATAGCAAATATACACAACATATAAAACTTTAGGTTAACAAAAGAATATAAAGAGAATATATAAATGTGTACGAATAACTATGAAATACAAGGATGAATAAATCTGGCATTTATTCCAGGTTACAGTTGTATTATGATACCAGATTACTATAAGTAGCATTCCCAGAAGATCTGGCACATTTTCTGAACTGCTATATGAATGGAAAAATCTAGGAATTAGCGAATTAAGTGCTTGGAGACTCTCAATGCAATGTCTCCAAGGAATATAGAATTAAAACCCATAAGCAGGTAGTTTAATATCTTATCTAGGTCGTTATTTGTATGATTAATGAACCAATGTTTTTATACATGGTTGCTCAATCTTGAAAAGACATCTGCCAAAATCTGCCTCATACCTTATCATCTTACAAAAGGAAATGGTAAAGTGGATAATGCAATCCTAGATAAACTCAACTAGAAAACAAAGACAAGATGGTCATGGCTAGAACACTTTTGATCAAAGGTCTGGTTAATTAACGTCATCCTGGAGTTGAATAATATTTGCATAAGGCCCCAGACACAACAGAATATGCTTCAACACACGAACTCATATAAAGAATCTTGCAAACCAAATCCAAAAACGAAATATAAGGCCACAAGTTTTGATGAAAAATGTGTGGTTAATTTAATCAACCCCAATATCTGACTGGTATTTTATTGTATCTACCCAGGGATTTGAACGCAGAAGAAAAAGGAGCTGCGAGACTCAATAACGACATAACAGATTATGATCGTCTGTATTCTTCTGGATCCCTCTTTGGGTGTCATTGATGTTATTGGTGTCATTATTATAATACCATGAACCAAGTCTGAAACCACACTAGGAATATAACCAACAGGTAAATACACAAACATGACCACAGTGACCACTGCAAAAGCAAAACTTTAAAAGACAATGAAAAAAAAAAGAATAACAGAAGAAAGAACCAAAATAATACCCATTTCTTTATTACCCACAAGGGGCTAAACACAGAGGGGACAAACTAGGACAGACATAGGTATTAAGTCGATTACATCGACTCCAGTGCGTAACTGGTACTTAATTTATTGACCCCGAAAGGATGAAAGGCAAAGTCGACCTCGGCGGAATTTGAACTCACAACGTAACGACAAGCGAAATACGGCTACGCATTTCGCCCGGCGTGCTAACGTTTCTGCCAGCTCGCCGCCCTTTAATAATACCAGCAATCAAATAAACAGTGGCCAGTGTCTCTTCTAACTTCACTATTGTACAAAATGAAACAAAACATTGATGAAGGACATAATGCAACACGGAAACAAAATATAAACAAAAAGTAGTTGCTTTTGTAAAGCTTGTCCCCAAAAACACCTGTATTTAGACTTCAGATAAAACACTCCCGATTTTCTTTATCGTTGTCATCTAACACAAAATCTCCCATATGCAAAGGAAGTTTTCTGCGAATTGCAGCTAAGCAAATTTATCTTAGGCGAGATATCCCCATTCTATCAAGAAGGCTGAATTACCCATTCTTTGAAATCAGGCTAAGTGAAATTATTCACTTTTTTCTCCACCCACATTAGCTGTATTGAGAATTAGTTCTATAAATGATTATGGTATGGGAGAAAACGCACATGCTTAATGACTTTAGGGATCCAGGTGTGTGTATATGATATTCCTCGGTGAAACCAAAGTTTCCTGAAATTGTATTTCTTCTCAATGAAGAAATCTTAAAGCTTTCATGGGAATATCCCACTTATCAGTGCTAGAGAGTGACTGGAATGGAATCTTGCATACAAACTAGGATTGCGGGGAGTAGTCAACTGAATAAGGTGGTGTAAAAGTTTTAAGTTATCAATATTCAATATGAACAGAATATTTAAGTCAGCATTTAATGATAGTATGGGATGACTGCTATTTTGGCTGGGTCACTACACATTCCACAAGTATGTGATTTCAACAGTCACATATTGAACCCCACCACTGTCTATGTGTGCTTGGTCAGAAATGGAGAGGCAGGAGTGTGGTGGGGTTTAATTACAGGAAACAGAATGCATCATTCCTGGAATGGAAAACCTATAATGACTGAATTAGCAAAATAGTTGAGTGGAGTATGATGCTGAAGGGATGATTATCAACAACTGGTAGTTGTTCTCTTGGAAGTGATCCATCATTGTAAAATCGATAGAAAAGAATTAATGGTAAAGAACAAGGAATGAACTGGTCAGCAGATTAGAAGAATCTGTGGGAAAAGATGATACTACCAATGTGCTGTGAACAAAAATTGTATCCATCCATTTCTTTGGTGGGAAATAAGGTTTGTGTTGTCAGACTTTGTTCACATATGCACTAAGAAATGGAGCAAGGAAACCATTTGATCTGTACAGATGGTTGAGGTGCAATGTGGAAACAAATCCATGATTACAGACCATGATGAATATGTGCTACTTGATTTTAGGTGGACATGTGCAGTTTTCCAGTAGTATTTTGCGTGACTTTGAAAATAGTGATGGGTCAGAGATGTTGAATCTTAGTGCCTACTTTGATGGTCACTTCACAACAGAAATGGTGAAGTGCTGTGTAAAACTAAAAGCTGAGTCACTGTTGGTGATAACTGATTGAGCCTAGTTTGGATGGCCTGTTTTATGGTTATATACCAAACTTGTATACTCCTGGCATGGCAAACATCTATTGTAACTTATAGCAGATTGGGGACTAGGTTGGTGGTACAAATGAGTAAGGATCCAAACAAGAAGATAATATCAGCAATTTCTGGCCCATAATGCCACTAAACATTGAATTTAAAGTTTTGATAACAAGCTGAAACTTGTTATCAATAGTGTGGCCTGGACCATTCTGATCCATAAGATTCCCAAAAGATCTATCCATGAAAACTTCTACCTTGTGTGATATGATGGAGAAAAGGTTTGTAATAAATCTGGCTTTGGTTGGGTTTTAATCCACTTTCATTAGAGATGCCCATCAGTATTTGGTTGTGTCCTCAATGCAACCATTTCTCTCTACTTACAGGGGCTGGTTCAATTCACCTTGAGAGGCAACAAATCAGTGATCCAAGTAAATGGTTACCTTTCAGGACTATTTCAAATCACCTGCTTTGTCAGTCAAAGTTTTTTCTCTCATTTTCTCCTGTAAATTTTGTCTCTTGAACAATTAATGGGGAAGATGAAGATATTGAAATACCAAGCTGGTGGTGGTGGTGGTGTGGGTGTGTGTGTGGGGGGCAAACTAAAGTAATATCAGGTGGTAAAGGGAGGATACATTAACCTAGACAAGTTGGTGACTTGCAGCTCACGTACCTGGAGAAATTAAGCAGTATTGTGGGTCGCTGGACTGATGGTTCTGTTGAAATGCTTGGGATCTATTTCAGCCCAGATTTCCAGATGGTTAGGAAGTGGGATGAGGTTTTTCTAGCTGAGTGGCTTATCTCATCCACTTATAGTCTGACTAGAAGCTATCCCTGCAAATTGTATCTTAATCCAGTTTCCTTCTGACTATATTGGAATATTTAACCATTATTTCCTGTAGAAGGGACACTTTCCACTGTTCAGAAGGCCCATCTGACAACAACAACCAGTAAATACAGAGTTCAGTATGTGATGTACAGGAATGCACTGAGGCAGGAATATCTGCAGAGATTCCTGAATGGCAACCAAGTACAGTCTCCATTCATCATGCATTTGTCTTCCCCCAACTCATCCCTTTGAGAGAGCTGTAGTCCAGGGTTAAGTAAAGACCAAGATTAGGCCCTTGGTATCTAGAAGTTTGTTAAATGCTCACAGTTCCCTACCGGCTGGGCAATATGATTGGTGGTATGTCTGCTCTTGCATTCTATAACAGATTAGTAGCAAGCAAGAGCATCAACATTCTCCAGGAGACACTAGAT
Organism: Octopus sinensis; assembly: GCF_006345805.1. Taxonomy (NCBI): domain Eukaryota; kingdom Metazoa; phylum Mollusca; class Cephalopoda; order Octopoda; family Octopodidae; genus Octopus; species Octopus sinensis. Next base: position 7,195,656 of record NC_042998.1, on the reverse strand, counting down.
GTTGAAGATTGACTGAACTATCTGTTACAGAGGACTTTAGGCTTAGTAGCTATTGGCTATTTCCAAAAATTCCTGGCTGTGCTACTCTAGTAGTACCTGTTTTTTTTTACTACCCACAAGGGGCTAAATACAGAGGGGACAAACAAGGACAGACATAGGTATTAAGTCGATTACATCGACCCCAGTGCGTAACTGGTATTTAATTTATCGCCCCCGCGAGGATGAAAGGCAAAGTTGACCTCGGCGGAATTTGAACCCAGAATGTAACGGCAGACGAAATACAGCTACGCGTTTCGCCTGGCGTGCTAACGATTTTGCCAGCCCACCGCCTTATACTACTCTAGTAGTACCATCAGCTGAGTTTGTCTGAAATGAAACCATTTTGCACTCATTTGTTCAGTGACTGACCATTGCTGACTTGTGGAGGTTTGTTGAACAGCTGTTGTCACATAATAGAAAAATTAATTATTAGCCATGTCCATCACGAGGATAGCTCAATCACTTTTCTTTGACTGAGAAGGACTGGTAGTTATTCTCTGTCTGGTGGCATAACAAAAGAGATTACATGACAGACAAGATTGAAAGGGCTGAAGACAGACCCTTTCTCATCAACTTCTTTGCTTTCCACTTAGAAAAAAAAGGGAAGGTCAGTAAGGGAGGCACTGTACTGAAAGGTATGTGACCATAAGAATGAACTGCCTGAATGAGCCTGCTCTTTGTAAGCCCCCATAAGCCAGAGAACACCACAACCCTTGGTACTTAGTTAATGCTGGATCTATGAGATTTCTTGGTTGGCCCTAGGTGGCTGACCCCTTAATTTGAATGTCACATTTCATTCCATTTGTAATTTCACTTTTATAAAAGAATAGGCATGAAAAATAGCGAAACTTTTTATGCCTATTCTTTCATAAGAGACCCTATGAAAACTTCCACCATTCTTTTGTAAACTGTTCTTGTATTGTCCCTTCATCCATTATTCACGTAAGAAATGGAAGATATCATTTCTCTATAACATAAGAGTAGCAGATCAATTTGGTAGAATCATTGGAATATTTGTTAAATTGCCTTGCAGTACATGTTTCAGTTGTTTACATTTTTTAGTTCAAATCCTGCTGAGGCCAGTGTTTACCTTTCTTCCCTTCAGAATCACTAAAATGAAATTCCAGCCAAGAACAATAGTTGAAAGCATCAGCAAACATCCTCCCCAAAATTTTAGGCATTCCATTTATGTTGGAAGCAATTTCTTTTTCTTCAAATCAATTGCTGAATTAGTTCTTTTCTATGACTCTTCAGTAGAGACACTGAACAAGAGACTTGGACAAGGGACAAGAAACTCGACACGAGAATGCTTTGTGCAGTTCGCAATCTTTCTTGGCAGCAACGTTCAAAACAGGGGCTGTATGACAGTCTTCCTACCATCACCTCAGTAATCAGAGAAAAAAAGACCATGTTATGCAGGACACTACTGGAGAAGCAAAGAAGGAATATCCAGCAATAATATCCTTCACTGTAAACCCACTCATGTACACACAAAAATCAGTAGACCAAGAAGAGCACAAATTGATCATATTGTGGAGGACACTGGATATAAAATTGAGGATATGAAGACTCCTATGGAAGATCAAGACATCTGACAGGAAATTTGAATTGATCTAAGCAAAGTCACCTGATTGGATAAATAGAAACAATTATTATTTATAATTTTGCTCTGTTTATTAAGACAGCAAGCTAGCAGAAGTGTTAGCATCCCAGGTGAAACACTCAGTGGCCTTTTGTCCATATTTACGTTTTGAGTTCAAATGCTGCTGAGGTCAACTTTGCCTTTCATCCTTTTGGAGTTGATAAAATAGGTACCAGTTGGGCACTAGGACTGATGTAATCGATTTAACCACCGAAATTGCTGGCCTTGTACCGAAATTTGAAATCAATATTATTCTGGTTATTAAGGTGGTGAGCTGGCAGAATCCTTAGCTAGCACACCTGGCAAAATGCTTAGTGGCATTTTGTCTGTCTTGACATTCTGAGTTCAAATGCTGCCAAGGTCAACTTTGCCTTTCATCCTTTCAGGGTTGATAAAATAAGTACTAGTTAATCACTGTCGTTAATGTAATTGACTTACCCACTACCTCGAAATTGCTGGCCTTGTGCTAAAATTTGAAACCAATATTGTTCTTCGTATTCTTATCTACTTATGTGTGTGTGTTTGAGTGTTACACTTTAAACAACCTTAACTACCAAGAGTGTTACACTTTAAAAAACCTTAACTACCAAATGAAATATCTTTAATATGAAGTGACTTGGCTTGAATGCTTAGAATGAAGAGAACTCGGGTAAAAGAACTGAAGAACTTGGTGGTGGTATTAAACTGGTTCACAGATTAAGTCTACCATGCAGTTCAGTGTATGTGAGTTGATTTTAGATTTAGAAAAAGCTGTTGTGTTTAAAGGGTTAAAGGATTAATTCTCATAAATATAAATAAATCTTTAAATAATGAACTTTATTATTCCGTTTCTGCCAAAAGCTATTATTACTAAAACCTCGGACAAAAGAAATCTTACACGATCATTTCAGAAGTTGAACATAACAACCAAATCTTCCTTAAAAGTACACCCTACCATCTTCAAAAATAGGACGCATCAGATAGCATTGTCTAAGGTATACTATGGCTGTAAGAAAAATCATGTTGATCATAGTTGGAATGACTTGGGGCCTTAAACTACAAAAAAATGATAATAAAATAAAATAAAATAATAAAAAAAAAAGATAATTTAGATCCATTACAATAAAAAGGTTTCAAGACATTTTAAATGCTTTAGACATCTTCAGCGAAGAACTCATGGCAAAAGATTTCTTCATATATTCCCAAACATACATCTCACATGCTTCAACAGAATTTCATAAACAAATAATGAAATGTTTTATTAATGAGATAAACAACTCAAATGATAATAGCTCACAGCATTCAGTTACCTTGTAACAAATATAAAAAAATATATACACAAATGAGCCAAAAAAAAAAAAAGAAAAAGTAAAAAAGTAATAATAAACTCTCTAACTAGTAGCTTAAAGAAAATTCCATCAAATTCACCAATTAAGATAGTTTAATTAAGGAAATCATAACTGAAATAAATCAATTAATTAAAAGCATCTAAAATGCCAATCTAAATTACTTAATTGTTTAAAAATTTCCAATTTTAGCAACCTCATTTAGTCAATTACTTTATCCTGGAAACAGAATTTTAATTTCTCAACTTCATTTTTTCCCCCAATCAACTTAAGATATATATAGATTTATATAGAAGTATATATATATACATGTAAATATATATGCATATATATGTGTGTGTATATATATATATGCATGTGTGTATTTTGAAATTGTTATTCTATTTTTCCTTTTATTCATATATGAAATAATTTCATAAAAGCGATGCCCAGTATAGTACTTGTGATCGTAGGTGCAGCATCCTAACCACTAGGACATGTGTCACCATATATGTATATATGTGTGTATATATATATATATATATATATATATAAATTCATAAATGAGGGTGAAAAATTAGATATTAATTTAATAATACTGTCAGTTTAACACCAAGTGGCCTAGCACATAGAAACCAGGGAGACGGTACAAATTTATACATAAATATAAGAGAGTTACCGTTAAGTGGCTAACTCTAGTACTAGAAATAGCTCCTTATTCTGGTATAGCCACCGAAGATTGTTTCCACAGAAGAAATAACATAACCTTCAACGTAAGGGAAGCGAAATACAACGAAAAGATAGATTAATACTGAACAATTGTTTCTTTATCAACAATATATATATATATATATATATATATATATTATATATATATATATATATATATATATTTGTGTACTCTCTTTTTCTTTTACTCTTTTACTTGTTTCAGTCATTTGACTGCAGCCATGCTGGAGCACTGCCTTTAGTCGAGCAAATCGACCCTGGGACTTATTCTTTGTAAGCCCAGTACTTATTCTATCGGTCTCTTTTGCTGAACCGTTAAGTGACGGGGATGTAAACACACCAGCATCGGTTGTCAAGCAATGCTAGGGGGACAAACACAGACACACAAACACACACATATATATATACATATACATATATACGACAGGCTTCTTTCAGTTTCCGTCTACCAAATCCACTCACAAGGCATTGGTTGGCCCGAGGCTATAGCAGAAGACACTTGCCCAAGATGCCACGCAATGGGACTGAACCCGGAACCTTGTGGTTGCTTAGCAAGCTACTTACCACACAGCCACTCCTGCGCCTATAAATATGTATATATAAGTGTCTATGTATGCATTATATTGAAACCCTATATCAACTAAGATATCCAGAATCCCTTTTCAAATCTGGAATCAACATGACATATATTTATGAGTGTGGAAAGAGAGACAGACAAGAAAATAATAGTTATCTATAATAAGACTGCTACTGCCTGTTGCTAGGAACAAACCATAACCAATTCATGTCAGTCTTCCTTAGCTTTTACAAGTCTTCCATGTATTAATGAATTAGATAAATATACTATGGTGCCTTCCTTCATACTTTATCTCCCTCCGTTATTTACTTTCCTTCTCACTCGCATTTTTCTTTCATCATCATTATCATCTTGTTAAATAAATTATGAGGGAGAAAGGTATCTTAAATGTCATCAAACATAAAATAATGACTGTTTGGAACATTATATTTATGCTTATAATAGAGACCATGACAGATATTGGCCAGTGTGATTAAGAACTTTGGTCTGAAACCCTGTGCTTTAGGATTTGTTTCCACTGTGTGACACTGTGGGCAGCAGGGTAGGTCTTGTGTTTTTATGCACTTGGATTGATCAATGCTTTATCACTAGAGTTGGTAGATGGAAACTGTGTGAAGCTTATCACACTGACATAGATGTCTTTTGGTATTAATACTTCTGTTTCTTTTCTTTTTCTTTTACTTGTTTCAGTCATTTGACTGCGGCCATGCTGGAGCACCGCCTTTAGTCGAGAAAATCGACCCCGGGACTTATTCTTTGTAAGCCCAGTACTTATTCTATCGGTCTCTTTTGCTGAACCGCTAAGTAACGGGGACGTAAACACACCAGCTAGGAGGACAAACACAGACATACACACACACATATATATATACATATATACAACAGGCTTCTTTCAGTTTCCGTCTACCAAATTCACTCACAAGGCATTGGTCGGCCCGGGGCTATAGCAGAAGACACTTGCCCAAGATGCCACGCAGTGGGACTGAACCCGGAACCATGTGGTTGGTTAGCAAGCTACTTACCACACTGCCACTCCTGCGCCTTAATCATTTTTTAATAAGCATGCTGGTTTCAGTTACTGAAATTCTATATATTGTTGGCAGTGAGATTCGACTGGTGAGCAGCTACCAGACATCTGCAACTGAAGAGATGAGGTAAGTTGAAATTACGGGATCTAGGAGTTCCAGCACCCATAGCAAATGATTCTTATGGATCAGTGTATAGATCATAAGGCTTACAATCATGTGCTAGGGAGTTCAATTTCTGGACCTGGCTGTGCAATGTATTCTTGAACAAGACACTTTATTTCACATTGTTCCTGTTCACTCAGCTGTAGAAATGAGCTACATTGTCACTAGAGCCAAGCTGTATCGGCCCCTTTGCCTTTCCTTTGGATAACATCGGTGGTGTGGAGAGGGAAGGCTGGTATGCATGGGTGACTGCTGGTCTTCAGTAAACAACCTTGCCTGGACTTGTGCCTCAGGGAGTAACTTTCTAGGTGCAATCCCTTGGTCATTTGTGACTGCAGGGGGTCTTTGCTCTTTACCCTTTATGCACAATGCATCCACATATATGTGTTTGTGTGCACAACTGCATTTGTGTGTGCATATATATACACACACATATCCTCTTTTACTCTTTATTCTTTTACTTGCTACAGTCATTTGACTGCGGCCATGCTGGAGCAGCGCCTTTCAGTCGAGCAAATCGACACCAGGATTTATTCTTTGTAAGCCTAATACTTATTCTATCAGTTTCTTTTGGCAAACCACTAAGTTAAGGGGACGTAAACACACTAGCATCAGCTGTCAAGTGATGTTGGGGGACAAACACAGACACACAAACATATACACACACATACATACATATATATAGACACATATATACGACAGGCTTCTTTCAGTTTCTGTCTGCCAAATCCATTCACAAGGCTTTGGTTGGCCTGAGGCTATAGTAGAAGACACTTGCCCAGGGTGCCACACAGTGAGACTGAACCCAGAACTATGTGGTTCGTAAGCAAGCTACTTACCACACAGCCACTCCTATGCTTATCCACATACATATTTTATCCTTTATCTTTTCTTTCATTTGTTACAATCATTAGACAGTCAAACACATTGACTCAGGTACTTGATTTTTTTTCCCTTAGGCCTGGCGCTTATTCTATTACTCTCTTTTGTTAAAGCGCTAAGTTTTGGGGACATAAACACACCAACACCAGTTGTCAAGAAGTGATGGGTGACAAACACACACACACATACACACATGAAATAAAGTTTGTTATAATAGAATTTATAAAGACATTCATTGATAAAGCACAAAACTCATTAGTATTATCATCATTATTGCCAGTGCTATTAATATCATTATAATCATCTGTGTGTAATCACCGTCTTCATTGTGATAATTTTACCTCCCATATCCCATACATACACCATCGAGTCACATTATACTTTGAAAACAATGAAGAATATGAAATGGTATTTGTTTCATTAGCCAAGTTCCAATTATTGCAACTACATAATATGGTAATCATATTCATTTGTTTTGTCTTTATCCATCTGCCACTGAACTTCTAGTTTGATTACATTCATTTAGTTCCTGTTTAGCATTTATCTTCTGCCATGTCTCAAACTATCTATTTTCCATTTGAAACAAAAATCCCCTTTGTCAAAAACAGCAACAATAACTTATAACTTTTGTGAAATACAATCACTGTTCTCTCACAATTCATTCGCTCAAAAAACTCAGCTCATTATATTTCCTAGTTTATCTATAATTTAAAACAAGCCACTGGCAAAATTCTGATACCATTCTGTCTTTTTTTTCTCTCCTCTTATTTAACTCACAAGATTCAAATGTTGATTACAATCCATCTATTTTACATTCTGATATGCTTCTTATATTTCGATGGTTATGTAAACATAACCGAAAATTAAACATTAATATTCGGGAAAAACTTCTTCGCTGAAAATTTTCATATTTTCTCTAAAATTTGTAAGATTCAAAATGGGGGGAAAAAAAAAAAAATAAAAACGCAACAACAAAACAAAACAGTTCAGTATATGTGGTGATGTTAGTGAATGGAGAAGAAAATATAAATTTAAACCATTTGTATAATAGAAGCATATATCAAAATTTGGAAATAACAACAAATACAACTTATACTGGTTGTCACTGTGAGTCAAACTTTAACAAAAAAAAAAAAAAAGAAAAAAGAAAGAAAGAAAGAAAGAAACCTCCCCACCTCCAAAAACCGATTTCAATCTATCCTTTAATTACAAATATCCATTCACTTCAAACTCACACAAATGTTTTCTATCTTCACAAAGATATTTTAAAGTCAAATATTAAGAAGGAAGTAAAACAATGAAGCACTATGAATTAGTTTTGCAACGGAAAGAAATTTATCTTCAAGCATCTCTTTCTCTCTCTTGCTCTGTCTGTCTGTCTGTCTGTCTGTCTGTCTGTCTGTCTGTCTGTCTGTCTGTCTGTCTGTATGTATGTATATATGTATGTATGTCAGTCATTATTCAGTTTATTTCAAGATTTCTTGCCAATAGAGAAAGAACTGGTTTCTAACCTAGCTGAGTTAAATTGCAGCTGAGTTACCAGTGCCGGTGGCACGTAAGAGAACCATCCGAACGTGGCCGTTGCCAGTGCCGCCCCGACTGGCCTCGTGCCGGTGGCACGTAAAAAGCACCCACTGCACTCATGGAATGGTTGGCGCTAGGAAGGGCATCCAGCCGTAGAAACATTGCCAGATGAAACTGGGCCTGGTGCAGCCTTCTGGCTTCCCAGACCCCAGTTGAACCGTCCAACCCATGCTAGCATGGAAAGCGGATGCTAAACGATGATGATGATGATCCAAGGTTCCTTCATTGGAATTTCAACATCAACAACAGGGTATTTTTGTATGTATGCATGTATGTATGTATAGAAAAGTTTCTTTGAATGCCTCCTATAAAAAGCTAGTCTTTTTATGGAGAGTAGCTGGCACCTCATGGTTCAATCATCTTTAAGGATGCTCGGGAATGACTGGCCATCTTATTTGGGTGACAATAATTTGAGATTAGGTAACTTTGGGAGAGGGAGAGAAACAGAGAAGAAGGACCAAGCCCAATCCTGACTTGTAGATATTTTATTGATTACAAAAGAATGAAAGACTTATTCAACTTTGAAAGATTTTGCACATAGAACTCAAAGAGGTGGGACAAATATTGCAAAACAGGAGGTCTAAGGGAAATTTAGCAAGACAGAACAAGACTGCTTTTAAGTCCATGTGGGGTAAAGGGCTCCTCCAAATTTTCAAAGATGCTCTGAGGGATTTTTTTTACTAATTCATGGCAAGGCCCAAGAAAGTTTCACAATTCTTGCCTTGGCTCTCCTGTACCTCAATTCAATGGACAGGTTGGCTGAACCCAACTCTTAACCACAAAGTAACGCCTGCATCTCCTCTGTGTGTGTGTGTGTGTGTGTGTGTGTGTGTGTAGGTCGGGCCTGGCTGTGTGGTAAGAAGCTTGCTTCCTAACCACATGGTTCCAGGTTCAGTCCCACTGTGTGGCACCTTGGGGAAGTATCTTCTACAACCTTAGGTTGCTCAAAGCTTTGCGAGTGCATTTGGCAAATGGAAACTGAAAGAAGCCAGTTGTATATGTATATATATATATATATCATCGTCATCATCATTGTTTAATGTATGCTCACCCTGCTGGCATGGGTTTGACGGTTTGACTGAGGACTGGTAAGCCAGAGGCTGCACCAAGCTCAATCTAGTCTGGCAAAGTTTCTACAGCTGGATGCTCTTCGTAATGTCATATAAATATATATATACACACACACATATATATATATATATATATATATATATATATATATATATATAATATAATATAAATAATATATAAATATATGCATACATATATACATACATAAAGGATAAACCATCCTTGTTACTTATTTGCATTTTATTCACCTAACATCAAGCTGCATGGACTATACTGAACAGGCTTGGCACCTCAATTTAAGTGCCTAATTCAACTGAATCTTAATCCTTTCTTATACCATCATCGCTTGACAACTGATGTAGGTGTGTTTACGTCTCTGTAACTTAGTAGTTTGACAAAAGAGACCGATTGAATAAGTACTAGGCTTACAAAGAATAAATCCTGGGGTCAATTTCGTCAACCTATCCCTTCCCATGAAGTTGCAGGCCTTGTGCCAAAATTTGAAACCTATGTATGTATGTATGTATGTATATATATATATATATATATATATATGCTACTAATATAGGATGACGTTATTTTTACAGAAAAAAAAATTGCATCAAAAAAGTGGCAGCATATTAAAATATCTTTAAAGGTCAAAATTATAAACAACTTATAAACAAGGGCAAAATAAAATTATTTCTATGCCAATATGCTGATAACAGACTTTTAAATCATCAATTTCCACATATTATTTTACCCACTACAGAAGTATGTTGTGCTGAAATCGAGGAAAGCTAGCCAACAGAATTTAAAAAAAAAGTTCGTTATTTCTATATTGAATCAATTTCGGAATTAATTTTCTTTTGCCCTTGTTTATATGTATATATATATATATGTGTGTGTGTGTGTATGTATGTATGTATGTATATATATATATATATTATATATATATATATATACAAGTCGGTGAGCTGGCAGAAACGTTAGCACGCCGGGCGAAATGCGTAGCTGTATTTCGTCTGCTGTTATGTTCTGAGTTCAAATTCCGGCGAGGTCGACTTTGCCTTTCATCCTTTCAGGGTCGATAAATCAAGTACCAGTTACGCACTGGGGTTGATATAATCGACTTAATCTGTTTGTCTGTCCTTGTTTATCCCCTCTGTGTTTAGCTCCTTGTGGGTAGTAAAGAAATATATATATATATCTACACAGGTATATATGTGTGTATATATATATGCATATATGTTTGTATTTGCATTTATAAGTATGTATGTGCATGCACACACATATGTGAATACAGATACACACACTGAAACAAACACAGACACACAGACACACACACACATATCTCTCTTGATAATATCTCTCTGAACGAAACTGACAGTAGGCTTGTTAACCCACAAATAAAGAATATTCTTATTGTTCGATATTAGAGTATATATATGTGTGTGTGTGTGTGTGTGTATGAAATTTTGAAAGAGAAAATTGTAATATACTGATATACTTGATTGTAGAGACATATTGGGCAGAAATAAAGCTAAACTGAATTGTTTATTTGTGTAGCACATGAATAAAATAGGATGTCTTTTTTCCCCATTATTGAAGATACAGAACTTTGGCTTCCAATCATCTTGTACTTTTATTTCTTTTTTCTTTTATTATAGGTAATAAAATGAACAAAATATAATAACACATCAAAGTTTTTAATATTAGTTCTCTTGTTGTGACACAAAGGAAGTTATACTAATTATCAACAGAGAAAATTGAAAGCAAAGATCTTTTTTTTTAAACACTACCATTAGAGTTTAACAAAACACAACAAAAGAACATATAATACGTTTGACAGATTGCTTTCAAAGTTAAAAAAGTATTTTAAAAAATACCATTTTAGGGAATCAATAGAAATATGTTTTGTCATTAAATATAATAGTGTAGACTATGAAGTAAGTTATAGGTTTGAAAGTTAAATATCACTTTTTAAAACTCAGTAGAAAATATAGGTTCCATTTTCATTTTACCAACTAAATTTTCTTCAGAAGAAATAGTTCAAATTTCATAATTAAATACAATATTCTTCTTTATTCCTTTTTGAGAAGATTTATTCTTATCTTTTCCCTCCCAATGGAATGCTTGGTAGAAATGATGACAATGCAATTTTTTACAAACAAATTCTAAAAGTTTAGAACATCAAAATCCCTATATGGTTCCTGAATATCTGTAAACCTATCTCTTCAATGAAATGTGTGAAGTCTTATGTTTCCCAATGGAATGCAAAACATTTCAATGGGATTTCACAAATAATCCTGTTAAATTTAAGAACAACAAAATCTCATTTTGGTTCCTTAAAATCCATAACCTTATCTCTTCTCTTATTAGTGTGAAAGAATGTAGTGCCAGGATTCCAAGCTGCATGATTTTGTTTAGTCATTCAGTTTTTCAATAATTGAAAGTCAGTTGCTGCTCCAACCTTTCTGAATTGGTTGGTGGTGGTGGGCCATGCACAAAACATGGTAAGCAAATCTTTCACTTCAGATTGTTTTTGCTTTGCTCACTTCACTTTCATATTCACAAGACACTAAATCTTATTTTCTTATACAGACACAGGCGCAGGAGTGGCTGTGTGGCAAGAAGCTTGCTTACCAACCACATGGTTCTGGGTTCAGTCCCATTGCATGACACCTTGGGCAAGTGTCTTCTACTATAGCCTCAGGTCGACCAAAGCCTTGTGAGTGGATTTGGTAGACGGAAACTGAAAGAAGCCCATCGTATATATGTGTGTGTGTGTGTGTGTGTGTGTGTGTGTTTGTGTGTCTGTGCTTGACCCCCAACATCGCTTGTCCCTGTAACTTAGCAGTTCAGCAAAAAAGACCGATAGAATAAGTACTACGCTTACAAAGAATAAGTCCTGGGGTCAATTTGCTCGACTAAAGGTGGTGCTCCAGCATGGCCACAGTCAAATGACTGAAACCAGTAAAAGAGTAAGAAACAGAATGTAGTTGATTGTATCAACTCTAACTCATTACTCATATATACTTTCTTTGTAAACTCCTGGAGAGATTAAAGGAAAATTCAACTCCAGCAGAATTTGAAACCAACATAAGGAGATTGTGAAGTGTTTTTAAATGAAGGATGCTTAAAAATCTTGTGTCAACCTGTCCAAGAAAAATATGAAATTTCAAAATGATATTGCAAGATTGGCTTAATCATTGCTATATCCTGCAGGATCAAAAAATATTCTAATGCCTTCTGCTGTATTTATCATCATATTTAATCCAAGTTAGCAGATGTATTTCAGTTACTTAAGAATGAGATTATGATTATAATCATTCTATGTTGTTGATGCCATAAGAATTTTATAAACTTTTGTGAGAGTGTGAAATAATTCTGTTTTGGAATAGTAGAAGTTGAAGCTATAAATAATGGGTTGAAAATCCTTTTTAAATAGAAAATGTTCAAGGAACCCAATATCGACAAGCTATTATTTAGAGCTTTATGTGTGTTTTGAGATCCACTGTTCCAAAGAAGAATTTTAATCATAGATTTTCACACATCATAATCAATTATAAAGAAAGCTAAGAGATTTCATCTACATTTCTCTTTGTTCTCTTTTCTTTGCATTGTTTCAGTCATTAGGCTGCGGCCATGCTGAGGCACCGCCTTGAAGAATTTTTAACTGACTGAATGGATCCCCAGTACAGCTTTTTTTAAAGTTTTGGTACTTATTCTATTGGTTCCTTCTGCTGATCCACTAAGTTACAGGGACATGAACATACAGCAGGAGTGGTTGTGTGGTAAGTAGCTTGCTTACCAACCACGGTTCAGTCCCATTTGCGTGGCACCTTGGGCAAGTGTCTTCTACTATAACCTCAGGCCGACCAAAGCCTTGTGAGTGGATTTGGTAGACCAAATTTGGTAGATTTCTGTCTACCAGATCCACTCAGGAGGTTCTGGTTGGCCCGAGGCTGTAGCAGAAGATACTTGTCCAGGGTGTCATGCAGTGTGACTGAATCTGGAACCACGAAGCTGTGAAGCAAGCTTTTTATTTCTTTACTACCCACAAGGGGCTAAACACAGAGAGGACAATCAAGGACAGACAAACGGATTAAGTTGATTATATCGACCCCAGTGTGTAACTGGTACTTATTTAATCAACCCCAAAAGGATGAATGGCAAAGTCGACCTCGGCGGAATTTGAACTCAGAGCATAGTGGCAGACGAAATACTGCTAAGCATTTCGCCCGGCGTGCTAACGTTTCTACCAGCTCACCACCTACAAGCTTCTTGCCACACAGCCACATCTGTGCCTCTACTACTTCTTTCTCATTTTGTTTCACAACACTTTTCAGTGTAAAATGAAAATATCCTAATAAATACAGCATATTAACCCTTTTGTTACCATATTTCTCTTGAGATGCTCTGTGTTTCTTTTAATTAATTTTAAATATAACAAAGAATTTGGTAAAATAACTTATTATCATTAAGCTAGTGTTAGAAACACAAATTGTGACTAAGGTTTGGTGGAAGATTTTAATTCAAAACTTTTGAAAACAACACATTTGTACTACAGAGTCAGATGCAGTTTCAGCCAGGCTTGTATCGAAAGGGTTAAAGATTAACAGAAATTTTAACAGTTACATTGTAGTGTAGACCTGGGAAGCTCAGATTTATCATTTGGTTAATCTTTATTCTTTTAGTTATTACTGTCTTAGAAGTATAAGGAAATAATTCTTATCAACTATGCTGAAATAATTCTTATTTTGTTGAAATGATGCTCACCAAAGTAACATAAGACAGTGACAGAACAAAAATAACACAGCACAGTAAATGTTCATGCAAATACAAGCAAAATATGTGTTTATGTGTTAAATGTAGCCATTTTACTGTAGATGACATGGTAAAGAAGTTTACAATCAAAGCTTGAATATACTGTATGACGATCATAAAAAAAAATATTGCTTGAGCCAGATGACAATAATTGATTGTTAAGTTTAAACATGAAAAAGTATATTACAAGTATCGCAAGGTGTCATATTAGGAGAAAAAAAGATGGTGGTTTATGACACTCAGCTGTAGAGCAGTAGATTTGAAACACTTTTTTAAGCATATATATATATATATATATATATATATATATATAAAAAGCACTATCCGAATCGTGGCCGATGCCAGCGCCGCCTCGACTGGCTTCCGTGTCGGTGGCACGTAAAAAGCACCATCCGAATCGTGGCTGAAGCCAGTGCCACCTCGACTGGCTTCCGTGCAGGTGGCATGTAAAATGCACCAATCCGCCCATGGCCGATGCCAGCCTCGCCTGGCTCCAGTGCAGGTGGCACGTAAAAAGCACCCACTACACTCACGGAGTGGTTGGCGTTAGGAAGGGCATCCAGCTGTAGAAACATTGCCAGATAAGACCAGAGCCTGGGGCAGCCTTCTGGCTTCCCAGAACCGTCCAACCCATGCTAGCATGGAAAACGGACGTTAAACGATGATGGTGATGATGATGATGATATATGTTGGATCGTTAGACCCTACACGCATTTTTTTCTCTCCTTGTTTCTTTTCTGTGTATCTTTCTGTCGAAGAGCGTAGGCTCGAAATGTAAAAGACTTGTTCTATTTCTATTCCTGAGCGCCATACTAATACAATTGTTTGTTTGTACTCCACCTGCCTTCGTCTTTTGTTTATTTTCGTAAACCTTCCCGTTATATATATATATATATTATATAATTAGGGTTCAGCAAAAAAATTTACTTTACCACACACCGAACTTTTAGAAATAGCAGCCAAAGAATTTAGCTATTTCCTCTATTTAATTGTATAGAGTAATGTTTTAAATATACCGTAAATGGTCTTTACATACTGAACACTGCTTGGTAAAATTATTAATTACTAATTAATTAATTTTACTCTTATTATTATTGATTATATATATATATATATATGTGTGTGTGTGTGTGTGTATATATATAAGTCTATTTTCGGCATATTTGGCATTGGAATTTTTTTCTTTTGCCCTTGTTTATAAGTTGTTTATAAATTTAACCTTTAAAGGTATTTTTTTAATATGCTGGCCATTGATAAAAAATTTTTCGAAAATTTTATCCTATATTAAATATATATATATATATATATATAAGAATTTTACAAACTTTTTGAGGGAATGTAAAGGCTGGCTGGTATTGAGGACAAATATCAGTCAAATATAAATAATGTACATAATTCCTCATCTTTTAAATATAGAACTGTATAGCAGTAGTTTCTAGCACCCACATCAGGTGAAGCAGATTTTTTAATGAGCTTGGTGAGCCTAAAAATGGCAAATCATCTACTAATTAGTTTAATTACAATTAATCACAATTAAACTTTCTATGAGTGCAGATGATCCTAATAATGAGTAGAAGTTGGATTTGGATATAACGAAGGGATCAAGAAAAGTTGGACACACACAGTGAGTTAGCTAGGGACAAGCATAAGTGACAGGGATTGCTGGTATCAATTGATGAGCATAATAAATATTTCAGCTTCTCTCCCAGCAGTGTTTGTAAGGATGGTTTGAAAGAGCTTGTGGGTAATTAGGTATGTTAAAGCTGATAGCATCAAAGAAACCAGTTTTGTCTCTAATTACCATCTACCAGCTTAAAAGGGAAAGGAAACATTTGTATCCAGAACCAGGTATTCTTGGATTACTTTAAATAAAGAAGTGAGGATCAAATCAGGAATACATTTGAGCTATCTGGGATAAAAAGCATCTTTGGGGAAAGAGAGATGAGATAGATGACCTCAAATCAAGATAAAATGTGGAGGATGATGAGGATGAAATGAAAGGGCATAATAAAAATAAACATCAGGTGTGGTAAGAAGCTTGCTTCCCAACCACATGGTTCTAGGTTCAGTCCTACTGAGTGACACCTAGTTTGTTCCATCTCGAGCCACGCCTGGCTCATAAGGGCCAGTTTCCCCGGTTTCCTTGGTGTATAGGTTCCCCACCTGGACGGGACACCGGTCCATCACAGGTGAGCTGCAAGATGCAGGAGGAAAGAGTGAGAGAATGTTGTGGCGAAAGAGTCAGGAGAAGTTTGCCATTATCTTCTGCCGTAGCCGCGTGGAGCTTAGGTGTTTCGCTCATAAACAGACACATCACCTGGTCTGAGATTCGAACCCGTGATCCCTTGACCGCGAGTCCACTGCTCAAATGACTAGGCCATGTGCCTCCACATAAAGGACATTTAGGGCAAATGTCATCTACTATAACCTTGGGCTGACCAAAGTCTTGAGAGTGGATTTGGTAGATGGAAATTGAAAGAAGTCCATCGCATATTTATATATATAGCAAATAAGTAACAAGGATGTCAAGGTTTTAGTGCATTACTGCTATTTCAGGTGGCTCTATTCACCTTTCTTTGAGTTGTGTGGATAATACCGGACTGACTTGGTGTCTCAACTTAAGTATCTAGTTCAAC